>NC_043020.1:13214632-13282132 GCF_006345805.1 Octopus sinensis
AAAGAATAAAATAAATTCAGCTGAAATTGAAATTAATAAAATATCTCATTAATGTTATTAAATGTCTTTTTTGTTCCAACGTTGGATATTTTTTATAATTATAAAGAAACATTTTACCAATTTTGATTTTGATCATCATTTTATGTCTTCTTTCTATGTTGGCATGAATCGGAGAGGTTGCCAAAATTTGGTTCACTTGTTATTTAACGTTTCTACTACCTTAGGTGGTTTGACCAGAAGAGAATTAATGCATTCGAGCTTTGGTGTTGGAGAAGACTTTTGCGGATTCCATGGACAGCGAGGCTCACCAACGGAGAAGTTCTTGATCAGATAAGGCCGAAAATGTCGCTAGAAGCTGGGATCACCAAACGTCGATTGGCATATTTTGGTCATATTATGCGGAGAGAATCCCTGGAGAAGGACATCATGCTTGGAATGGTCAGTGGCAAGAGAGGAAGAGGCCGACCAAGAACCCGCTGGCTTGACACCATCAGGAGTGATACCGGAATGGACATGGCCAATCTGAAGGAAGCGGCCCAGGATAGAACTGACTGGAGGACACTGATCCAATGAGTGACCGAGAGTCGACTTCGACTGAGCGGATAGAGAGAGGTGGTTTGCAGACCACATTCCACTAGTACATGCCATTTTTGAAATGGTTTCTACCACTTGATGTCTTTCAAAAAGCCAACCACATGCCCGGGTGGACCGGATGTATTTTGTTATTTTGTCATAGCATCAACACTTGAGAGGTTGTATTGTCCAGATCAAGACTAATCAGTTCTCTCTCCTCTTAATTAATTTAATGGAGCATCATTGCCATCATCCTGTAACATTCGTTTTCCATGCTGGCATGGATTGGACTGTTTGACCAGAGCTGGCCATCCAGAGAGCTGCGCCAGACTCCAATCTGATTTGACTTGGTTTCTATGGCTGGATGCCCTTCCTAATGCCAAACACGTTACGGTGTGTGCTGGGTGCTTTTAACATGGTACTGGCATGAGTTCTTTTATCTGGTGCCAGCATGAGTGTTTTTTATGTGGAACCAGGGAATTAATGGAACAGTGATGATAGAGAAAGAACCAAGTTGATAAGAGGGAAAGAAGATAGAGCAGAAGTATAATGAGAGCAAGAATGTGATGGAGGAGGTAGTAATGGAAGAGAGACAGTGATAGGTAACACCATGTTGGTTATTAATAAAACAGTTGAATAGAAAAACAGTGTGAAAAGCACGATGCATAGGGAGAGGGACTGGTGGAGATGGCAACGGAGGATGGAGTGATGGAAGTGATAAAGAGAGATGTATTAATAATTAGTTATGTGAGAGAAGGAAAGTGATGGATAACAATAAAGGTGTGAGAGAGAGAAAGAGAGATGGATTTCTATGATGTTTGGACACTAGAGGAAGGCTGTGGATATCTATAAAGAAATGTGATGATCGAGGGGTATCAGTAGGAGTTAGACATTGGGGGGAGACATTAGACAGATCCCTCTTTACACAGGCATTATGATGGTTGAGATGTAGAATGCTAAAAGGCGATTATCATGGAAGGTTTGAATATGGAGTAATCTAACACCATTGTGATGGGAGATGATGCTGAAATCTCTCTCTATCCCTCATTATTACTTTGTAGGGTCATGGAGTTGTTACAGATGCTAGAATAATCTTAGACAAAATTGCAAAATGCTTCCTTTCTCTCTGTCCACTCACATTTAACGTCTGGCAGTCATGCTGGCATGGGTTGGACCCTCCCCGTGTTTAAAATTAACGAAGCAAACCTTTACTAAAGCAGCTAAACTAGGAGAAATGCTGTAATTATATAAGCACGTGAGTAGATGGAGGTGGGATTATCGATATGTATGTTTATAAAGCACCTTGTTATGTACACAGACATACAGTGTATCTTTATAAATACCATGAATGATGTATATAGACATAAGTACATTGTGTATGTGTGTATGTATATATATATATATATATATATAATATATATATATATATATTATATATATATATGTATGTATGTATATGTAGCTAGTGATGTATAGACATAGAGACAATGATATATGTGTATAAATATCAATGATGTATATTGACATATATACATTGTATGTATGTATGTATGGAAATATAAGTGATATATATATAGATATAAATGCATTGTGTATTTATGAGTATATGAATATATTTTTATATATATATAGTTAGTGACATACACAGACATATATACAATATATATAATATATATCATCATCATCATCATCGTTTAGCGTCCTTTTTCCATGGTGATGATGGTGATTATGATGATATATTTATATATATATATGTTTATAGCTATGACCATGTGATATCAGTTATGATGATGATGATGATGAATGTTATTAGTTTGTATGTCGTACATTGTTATTCGATATTGATTTCGATTTGGTAGAAAAGAAATTATATTTATAAATATTTCTTATTGGGCAATTTGTCTGTCTGTTTGTCTGACAAGAGTGTTAGCATGAAATTGCCCAATACTAGAGCTATGTAAATTGTGTAGGTGTGTGTGTGTGTCTGTCTGTGTGTGTATGTATGTATGTCTATTGTTTGATTGTTTGTGCGTGTCTCTAGGTGTATGAGCACGCAAGTGTTGTTTATGTGTATGCATGCTTATGTGCAATTTTATATATATATATATATATGTGTGTGTGTGTGTGTTCATATAGATATGTATATAGATATGTAAATGTTTATATATGTAGATATTTATGTATGTAGATGTGTACATATGTATATAGATTCGTATGTATGTGTGTGTATTCATATAGATATGTATATAGATATGTAAATGTTTATATATGTAGATATTTATGTATGTAGATGTGTACATATGTATATAGATTCGTATGTATGTGTGTGTATTCATATAGATATGTATATAGATATGTAAATGTTTATATATGTAGATATTTATGTATGTAGATGTGTACATATGTATATAGATTCATATGTATGTGTGTGTGTGTATTCATATAGATATGTAAATATTTATATATGTAGATATTTATGTATGTAGATGTGTACATATGTATATAGATTCGTATGTATGTGTGTGTATTCATATAGATATGTATATAGATATGTAAATGTTTATATATGTAGATATTTATGTATGTAGATGTGTACATATGTATATAGATTCGTATGTATGTGTGTGTATTCATATAGATATGTATATAGATATGTAAATTTTTTTATATGTAGATATTTATGTATGTAGATGTGTACATATGTATATAGATTCATATGTATGTGTGTGTGTGTATTCATATAGATATGTATATATATATGTAGATATTTATGTATGTAGATGTGTACATATGTATATAGATTCATATGTATGTGTGTGTGTGTATTCATATAGATATGTATATATATATGTAGATATTTATGTATGTAGATGTGTACATATGTATATAGATGCATATGTGTTTATGTAGATGTATATAGATATGTATGCATATATATGTGAGTATATGTGTGTGTGTATAGTGCATCCGCAACTATACACCCATACATGCGTGTATACAGTGAGTGTGTGTACTGATCAGTCAGTAACACTATAGTTTAACCCCAGATAAGATCAGTGATATAGATTCATATATATATATATATAGATTCATATATATATATATATATATATATATATATATATATATACGTATGTATGCATATGTATGTATATATACACATATATACACAAACACTTCCTAGATTGGCGGTATGCCACATATAAACGCCACATTATCAACAACATGACGCAGTTTCATTTTTTGGCTTTTCGTTCTTCTTTCTCATCTTCCCAAGCTGTTTATTTTCATCCTCTGTGTATCTGCTAGAATGTATATACACACGGGCTTGTATGCACATGTATATATGTCTGTATACCCACATACACTCATGTCTATGCACATGCATGCATAGACGTGTATGCACAATTTTGTGTATGTATGCATATATGTCTGCACATATTCCTCTATACACTCATACATGTATATGCAGACAACTATACAAACACATGCATGTATATATATGTGCATGCATATAAATGTATGCACATACGTGAGCATATTTGGTATGTAAAAAGCACCATCCGCTCGTGGCCGTTGCCAGCCTCGCCTGGACCCCGTGCCGGTGGCACATAAAAAGCACCCACTACACTCACGGAGTGGTTGGCGTTAGGAAGGGCATCCAGCCGTAAAAACATTGCAAGATTAGACTGGGCCTGGTGCATCCTTCGGGCTTCCCAGACCCCAGTTGAACCGTCCAACCCATGCTAGCATGGAAAGTGGACGCTAAACGATGATGATGATGATGATATACACACACACACATGACAGAAGTAAATAGATACCCTTATAATCATTAAAATTTATTTAAATCTGAAATTACACTTTCAAATTATTTATTAATTGTTATAATGTGAATATTTAATATTTAGTAGACATACCCTTTGCATTTTTCAATGCAAGGACCCTATTAGGCATGTTACCGATCAGATGACAAATATTCTCTTGAGGAATTTTTTGCCAAGTTTCATGCGGTAATCTCAAAAGATCTGGCTTTGAAGATGCTTTCTTGTTCTTTTTATGAAGTGCCCTGTCCATTCGTTTCTGCTCTTGGCACAAGGCCCGAAATTTTGGGGGAATAGGGCCAGTCGATTAGATCGACCCCAGTACGCAAATGGTACTTAATTTATCAACCCCGAAAGGATGAAAGGCAAAGTCGACCTCAGCAGAATTTGAACTCAGTGTCTTGTCCATTATGTCCCAGAGGTGTTCAATAGGGTTCATATCTGGTGACTGGCTTGGCCATGAAAACTTTTTAATGCTATTCTCATCCAACAAATCTTGGGTCATTTTAGCTGTGTGACAAGGAGCCACATCTTCAATAAATAGTCTTCTGAAATCATTTCACCACTGGAGAAGATTGGAAGGAGTCCTTTCTGCAATATGGACACATATTTATCAGTGTTTATATTTCCCTCACACTTCACCAGCTCTGATCAACCATTGCTCCAAATTGCTCTCTAGACCAGTGCTTTTCAACCTTTTTGCTGGAGCGGAACCCCAAGGAAACATTTCACTGGCTCGAGGAACCCCTGTGCAATAATTTAATAGTCTTCTGCACACATATCTGCACAGGAGAATTAAAAATTACTGCCGATTTTAGCAGTTTTGTAACTTCTAGTGGAACCCCTGAACTGTACTGGCGGAACCCTAAAGTTTCACGGGACCCTGGTTGAAAACCACTGCTCTAGACCATCACAGAATAGCCACTATGTTTCATTGTTGGCTGCAATCTTTTCATGTCAAATTCTTGATCACAAAGTTTCCAGACCCACATTCAACCACTGTGAGGAAATAGAGCAAATTTGGACTAATCAGAGAAGATGACAGTGTCCCAAAATGCTAGTGGCCTCTCCACCATCTCACTGACCCAATCTTTTCTCCACTTGATATTGGTTGGTCAAAGAAGTGGTATCCTTCTTGCTGCTCTGCTGTAGTAACCAAATTTGTGGAGATACCTGGCACCTGTTCAGGGACTGACATTCACTTGTACTGCTGTGTCAGAGGCCTTGCTACGAGGATTATTCTCCACACTTCTCTTTGCAAAGAGAAGGGTCCTGTCAGAGGGCCCTGGTTGATTTGGGCAAAGTGATGTGGACTTTCCCTCTGTGGTGAATTGCACAATCATGCTATTAACTGTAGAAAACAGGATCCCAAGGTTTCCTGCTATTTTCTGCTGACTATGTCCACCGTCAGAATGACCCACAATACGGCCTCTTTGAAATTTGGACAGTTCCAAGGATTCTTTTGTACATGGCATGATTAAATGGACACATACAGAACCTGAAACATAAAAATGTCAATTAATGAAAAATGTAAACTTTTACAAGTTAGAATAAACAGAAAACGATATTTTATGGGTATCGACTGGGGATCTGGGAAGCCAGGAGGCTGCACCAGGCTCCAGTCTGATCTGGCACTGTTTCTACAGCTTGATGCCTTTCCTAACGCCAACCACTCCGTGAGTGTAGTGGGTGCTTTTTACGTGCCAGGTGAGGCTGGCAACGGCCACGATCGGATTGGCGCTTTTTACGTGAGCCAGTCAAGGCAGCGCTGGCATCGACCCCGTTTGGATGATGCTTTTTACGTGCCACCGGGACAGGGATCACAACTGCATATATATATATATATATATATATATATACAAAATTAATTTTGTATGTAACATAATTTTTAATCGTTGGATTTTTTAAATATGTTAAGCCACTGGTTTTAATTGATTAATATCAATTTCTACCCTTATTATTTAATTTTTACTTCTGTTGTGTGTGAATACACACACACATGACAGAAGTAAAGAGACACCCATAAAATATCGTTTTCTGTTTATTCTAACTTGTAAAAGTTTACATTTTTTATTAATTGACATTTTATGGGTGTCTCTTTACTTCTGTCATGTGTGTGTGTGTATTCACACACAACAGAAGTAAAAATAAAATAATAAGGGTAGAAATTGATATTAATCAATTAAAACCAGTGGCTTAGCATATTTAAAAAATCCAACGATTAAAAATTATGTTACATACAAAATTAATTTTGTATATATATATATGCAGTTGTGATCCCTGTGCTGGTGGCACGTAAAAAGCATCATCCAAACGGGGTCGATGCCAGCGCTGCCTTGACTGGCTCACGTAAAAAGCGCCAATCCGATCGTGGCCGTTGCCAGCCTCACCTGGCACGTAAAAAGCACCCACTACACTCACGGAGTGGTTGGCGTTAGGAAAGGCATCAAGCTGTAGAAACAGTGCCAGATCAGGCTGGAGCCTGGTGCAGCCTCCTGGCTTCCCAGACCCCCGGTCGAACCGTCCAACCCATGCTAGCATGGAGAACAGACGTTAAACAATGATGATGATGATGATGATGATACATACATACACATTTACATATATACATTTGCTTATATATGTGTGTATACACATGCTCATGTATGTGTATATACAAATATATATACATATAGTGGTGGGAGATGAATGAAGGCTGCTACAGCTCAATTCCTTTCCTTGCACGCTCGGTTTTAGAAACTTTAACCAAGCCTAATTTAGTCGACAAACATCTACATCACTCCATTACAAGTCTGCATAAAAATCTAATTAAATTTCACTTAAGATGTATGTCATTAACTATTTCATAACACACAGAGTCCTACCAATTTAAAAGTCATAAAAGAAGAAAAACAAAAAAAAAAAAACCTAATTTACATCAAGATCGTATTTTAAATCTCTTTCATACTTTTCTTGTCTCTTCACTCTTTACTCTCTCTCTCTTTTACTCTTTTACTTGTTTCAGTCATTTGACTGCGGCCATGCTGGAGCACCGCCTTTAGTCAAGCAAATCGACCCCGGGACTTATTCTTTTGTAAGCCCAGTACTTATTCTATCGGTCTCTTTTGCCGAACCGCTAAGTGACGGGGACATAAACACACCAGCATCAGTTGTCAAGCAATGCTAGGGGGACAAACACAGACACACAAACACACACACACACACACACACATATATATACATATATACGACAGGCTTCTTTCAGTTTCCGTCTACCAAATCCACTCACAAGGCTTTGGTCGACCCGGGGCTATAGTAGAAGACACTTACCCAAGATGCCACGCAGTCAGACTGAACTCGGAACCATGTGGTTGGTTAGCAAGCTACTTACCACACAGCCACTCCTGCGCCTGTTTTTTTTATTTTATTTATTTTATTTTTTCGGCTCAATTGGTTTAGAATTAACGAAGTACTTCAGGCAGCTGATTTCTTAATTAACTATACTTGTGTCACACTATTTTATATTCCTAAACCAATATATAAATAATAGCTAATGTCACCCTTTTTTTGTTTTTGCTCTTGCTTTCATATCTTTTCTGTATGTAGGAGTGGCTGTGTGGTAAGTAGCTTGTTTACCAACCACATGGTTCCGGGTTCAGTCCCACTGCGTGGCACCTTGGGCAAGTGTCTTCTACTATAGCCTCGGGTCAACCAAAGCCTTGTGAGTGGATTTGGTAGACGGAAACTGAAAGAAGCCCATCGTATATATGTATATATATATATATATATATATATACATGGGTGTGTGTATTTGTGTGTCTGTGTTTGTCCCTCTAGCATTGCTTGACAACCGATGCTGGTGTGTTTATGTCCCCGTTACTTAGCGGTTCGGCAAAAGAGACCGATAGAATAAGTCCTGGGGTCGAGTTGCTTGATTAAAGGCATGGCCGCAGTCAAATGACTGAAACAAGTAAAAGAGTAAAAGAGTAGGTGTCCAAATGGTATTTTGTTGTGGTTTAACCCCGGGTCTTGCCTGTTTGAACAGATCTAAAAGCAAAGGTGTTCTAATCAAAATGTCCCATACATCTAAGCCCATGAGCCAGCAGAACCATTAGTACACCAGGAAAGTATTTAGCAGCATTTCGTCTGTCCTTAAGCTCTATGTTTAAATTACACCAGGCTTGACTTTACCTGAGGTTATAGTAGTCACTTGCCCAAGGGCCCACACAATGGGACTGAACCCAGAACCATGTGGTTGGGAAGCTAGCTTCTTATTTCTGTATTGGCCACAAGGGGCTAAACATAGAGGGGACAAACAAGGACAGACAGAGGGATTAAGTCGATTACATCGACCCCAGTGCGTAACTGGTACTTAATTTATCGACCCTGAAAGGATGAAAGGCAAAGTTGACCTCAGCGGAATTTGAACTCAGAATGTAATGGCAAACAAAATACCTATTTCTTTACTACCCACAAGGGGCTACACATAGAAGGGACAAACAAGGACAGACAGAGGGATTAAGTCGATTACATCGACCCCAGTGCGTAACTGGTACTGAATTTATCGACCCCGAAAGGATGAAAGACAAAGTCGACCTCGGCGGGATTTGAACTCCGAACGTAAAGACAAGACGAAATACTGCTAAGCGTTTCGCCCAACATGCTAACGTTTTTGCCAACTTGTCACCTTCTTACTACACAACCACACCCGCACCTTATCGTCTTTCCTGAAAGTTCCTTCCTGCTGTTACAACAATTCCTTAAAACTCTCTCCTGATATGTTTCCTTTCTACCATCAACCAATAGTCAAATTTCGAGTTCAAATCCTGCCGAGGTCAGTTGTGCCTTTGAGGTTGATCAAATAAGAACTTGGTTTTGTGCCATCGAAACATGATACTCCAGCATGGCCACACTCTCAAGAACTGAAATCAGTAAAAGAAAAGGGATTGTCTACTGATAGTTTCCATGGCGATAGTGTTGGTGATGACGGTGGTAATGGTCATGGTAAGAATGGGGCTGGTGATGGTGATGATAAGGACAATGGTGCTTGTTGTTGTTGTTTGTGCCTTCTCGAGCCATGCCTGGCTCATAAGGGCCGGTTTCCCAGTTTCTTTGGCGTATAGGTTCCCCACCTGGACGGGGCACCGGTATGTCGCAGGTGAGCTGCAAGATGCAGGAGGAAAGAGTGACAGAAAGTTGTGGCGAAAGAGTCAGCAGAAGTTCGTCATTACCTTCTGCTGGAGCTGCGTGGAGCTTAGGTGTTTCACTCGTAAACACACACATCGCCCGGTCTGAGATTCGAACCCGCGATCCCTCGACCGCGAGTCCGCTGCTCTAACCACTAGGCCAAGTGCCTCCACACAATGGTGGTAATGATGGTGATGATGATGATTTCTTGATTTCTTAGATAATTGTTTCGTTAACACTAATTGTCAATGGAAGGATGCAAAATATAGAAAATATTAAAATATCAATTTGCCAATCATGGAATTCTTAACAAAACAATCTTTATTTAAAAGCAAAAGTACAAAAAAAAAATGGATATTTCCTGTGATGTTATCATACATTGTTTGTTGGCAGCAGCTTTTGAGTTCCTATTTCGGTAAAACTACCCAAAGGAATTTATTATCTACTACTTAACATGCAGTGCTTGAAATATTCCATTCCAACTACAAATAAGAGGAACAACTTCCCTGAAGGAATCCTTGTTTTCTAAAGAACTTTTGAGATTTTATTGTCTTCGAATGTGTTAATACTGGATTTGGCACCAAGTCTGAAGAAAATCGTATTGTTAAAATCATCCTTTCTTTCTCTTCTCTTTCTCTCCCTCCTTTTCTCTCCCTCTCTCTGTCTCTCATCTCCCTCCCTACTCATTCCTCTATCTCTTACCTCTTTCACTCACCTCTCTCGCTCACCTCTCTCTCGCTCACCTCTCTCTCTCTCTCACCTCTCTCTCTCACTCACCTCTCTCTCTCACTCACGTCTCTCTCTCACTCACGTCTCTCTCTCACTCACTTCTCTCTCTCTCATTTCTCTCCTATCTCTTTCTCCCATCTCTATCTCCCATCTCTCTCTCTCATCTCTCTCTCTCTCTCATCTCTTTCATCTCTCTCTCTCTCTCTCTCTCTTCATCTCTCTCTCCTCTCTCTCTCTCTCTCTCATCTCTTTCATCTCTCTCTCTCTCTCTCATCTCTTTCATCTCTCTCTCTCATCTCTCTCTCCCATCTCTCCTGTCTCCCATCTCTCTCTCCCTTCTCCCATCTCTCCAATCTCCCATTCCTCTCTCCCTCCCCTTCTTCTTCTTTCTCACACGCACAGAATGGAGAACCTTTATGCAGTTGCTTAAGCTACTATACAAAGCAGCCAAACCACCCTCACGTCCTAACTTCCTAGAAAATAACATCTCTAAGTAATTCTAAGATTAGCCATGTTCTTTAATTGCATTCTTTTGTCTTATATCTCTTATTTGTTTCATTCATTAGACTGTGGCCATGCTGGGGCACACTGCCTTGAAGAACCTTATTTGAATTAATCAACCCCAGTACTGTTTTTCTCTTTTTTTTTAAAGCCTAGTACTTATTCTATCAAACTTTTTTGCTGAACCACTAAGTTATGGGGACATAAACACACCAACACCGGTTGTCAAAGCATGGTGGGGGACAAACATAGACAGAAACACACACACACACACACACATATTGATATATATATATAAATATATATATATGATGGGCTTCTTTCAGTTTCAGTCTACCAAAGACACTTGCCTTCTCTCTCACCCTTCTCTCACACCCTTCTCTCACATCCCTTTCTCACCCCTCTCTCTCACACCCTTCTCTCACACCCCTTTCTCACCCTTCCCTCTCACATCCCTTTCTCACCCCTCTCTCTCACCCTTCTCTCACACCCCTTTCTCACCCTTCTCTCTCACATCCCTTTCTCACCCCTCTCTCTCACCCCCTTCCCTCTCACACCCCTTTCTCACCCCTCTCTCTCACACCCTTCTCTCAAACCTTTCCCTCTCACACCCCTTTCTCATCTCTGTCTCCCCTCTCTCTCTCATCTCTTTCTCCCCTCTCTCTAATCTCTTTCTCCCCTCTCTCTAATCCTCTCTGTCCTGTCTCTCCTCTCTCTCAACTCTCTCTTGTCATGCAGTGGGACTGAACCCAGAACCATGTTTGTTGGTAAGCAAGCTTCTTACCACACAGCCACACTTGCACCTATGTGAATGGTAAACTTTGTGGTAGACTATGATAGGGAGGGAGAGGGGAAGGTTTGTAACAGGTCTCACATGTCAGGTTTACTAATCCTTGGGTACCTTTTAGGGGACTTTTTGGTGGTAGGGTTAACATGACACCCTGTTTAATGTAATTCTCATTTTTTGTGTCTTTTAACTGGGTGAACTCTTTTGCAAATATTTAACCCCCTTTGTCTCTATATTCCTGTTGACATTCACTGCCTTTGTTTCAAGTACTTCAGTAGGGATGGTGGGAGGAAAAGAGGTGGGTGCTTTCGCTGGGTATATGTGGGTGGGTGTGCAGTGGTGGTGGTGGTGGGGGGGGGAACTAGCTTGCTAATTCATGGAAGTTAGGGGTTGTCATATGGTAGCAGGGCATGCTAGAAATAGCAGCCAAATCTTTGACAGTGAGGTACGTTGAATGCACTTGAAAGAAACCTATGGGGAAAAAAACTTTCACACCAAGATTACGAATGGGACTTTTATGAAATATTTACCATATTTTTAAAGTCATTTTTACTTAGACACATTCGGAAAGGTTAGAGTTTCTTCCCTTTCAGAGTAAGTTATTTTTGGAGTATTTTCCCCATTATGCACCATTTTGGGTATTTATATCCCAAAACCCCGAATATTTCAATAACCACTGGTCTGATTTGCATGAAACTTGTTTCCGTTTGTATTCACTTTTCAGGCGCACTTTACTTTGAAAGTGTTTTCCCATTATGCGCGAGTTTGGCTGTGTAACATTGCAAGCAGGCAAGCAAGATTGAACTTCATTTTTAATGTATTATAGATAATAATGAGGATGATGATGATGGCCATAATAATTGATGATGATAATAACAACATAGTATAAAAATGTCAAATGTTTTGGTGAGTGACTTTTGGCTGCATCAGACTTTACCAATCAACTGGATGGTCTTTTCTGGATAGGCAGGCCAGGATGTTTGCATCATCATCATCATCAGCTGCAGGGCTACATCAAGTAAGGGAAGCAGTCCTTGTGTATAACTCTTTTACTCTCTCTCTCTCTCACCAACTACCAGAATCTTTCAGGATAGTTCTCCTCACCACCTCTGTTACAGCTTAAGGAAAGAAAGGTCGGCATTCATAACCCTTTTAGAGAAGGAAGGTCAACCTCATGACCTTTGAAGGAGGTCAGAGAGGGGCTGGCGGTAAACCTTAAAAAATTGAAGAAACTGAAGATATTGAGATAGATTTGGACCAGGATTCTTGCCACAGAATGGGTTCTTCAAAAGGTACCCTAAATGCCAATTGGTGGTGTTAAATTGGGAAACAGATTAATAATTCTACATGTAAAACTCATTAGCAAGACAATTAAGCCTAATTAATAATTATATATGTAATAAAAGGTTATTGAAAGTATTTTAGTAATCCATACTCTAGCAGACATAGTGACGATGGTGTAGCAGTAATGCTGAAACATGAAGCAAGGTTTCGAGTTTTTATTTTTAACTCGGCAAAAATAGAAAACAAAGATGAAATAAATTCGTTATTGAAAAAAAATAAAAAACAAAAAAATCTTTTTTAATGAGGTTCAGGAATTATTTAGACTGAGGGGGTGCGGTTTAGTTATGAATTCTCATCAAAGGATTTCTTTTTAACAATAAAACTAACCTTTTGTTTTAATTATATATATATATATATATATATATATATATATATGTGTGTGTGTGTCTGTGTGTGTGCACATGTGCATGTATGTATTTATATATATATATGTGCATGTGTGTATTTATATATATATAAGTGCATGTATGTATTTATATATATATATATATGTGCATGTGTGTATTTATATAAATATATATATAAGTGCATGTGTGTATTTATATATATATATATATAAGTGCATGTGTGTATTATATATATATATATATAAGTGCATGTGTGTATTTATATATATATATATATAAGTGCATGTGTGTATTTATATATATATATATAAGTGCATGTGTGTATTTATATATATATATATATATGTGCATGTGTGTATTTATATAAATATGTGCATACATGTATTTATATAAATATATCTGTGTGTGTATTTATATATGCCCATGTGTATATTTATCCCTTTAGTTTTTAAACCGGCCATATCTGGCCCAGATATTCTACATGTTTTATATTCAAACTGGCAATATCTAGCCTCTCACACCTACCCGACAATGTCATGCTAAAAATAAACAATCACATCATTGAAACCTCAAAGCTATAAGATAATGCATGATTAATTCAAAACAATTTGAGTGGAAAAGTATTACCTTTAACAGAGTAATCTGAACATTAAAGGGTTATATATATGTCCATGTGTGTATTTATATATATGTGCATGGGTGTATTGATATATATGTGCATGTGTGTATAAATATATGTGTGTATGTATTTATATATACTCCAATGCGACCGTACGACAGGCACCCATGCCAACCCCCTTTGCTTGTGAAGACATGTTGGGCAAGCAAATCGAAATCGAATTGAACCAGCCAGGATCCCTGGTCTGGTGGTACGTAAAAGCACTATCCGACTCGTGGCCGATGCCAGCACCGCCTCGATGGCTTCCGTGCCGGTGGCACATAAAATGCACCAATCTGACCGTGGCCGTTGCCAGCCCCGCCTGGCACCTGTGCAGGTGGCACGTAAAAAGCACCCACTACACTCACGGAGTGGTTGGCGTTAGGAAGGGCATCCAGCTGTAAAACATTGCCAGATTAGACTGGAGCCTGGTGCAGCCTTCTGGCTTCCCAGACCCCGGTCGAACCGTCCAACCCATGCTAGCATGGAGAACGGACGTTAAACGACGATGTGTACCCGGTAATTCCAGGGGTAAAGATGTTCTATTAAAATGCCTTATTACTCTGATATCAGAAAGCAATTTCGTTATAACTGCCACAAAAGGTGTATTTTTTGTCGTGAAAAAGTACAAAAAACTGTCAGCTGGAGGAGGGAGAGATTGCTGGAGGTTGACAAGAGAGATTTTCAGAGGTTGGCGAGAAAGTACTCTGACTCATCATGGCATTTTAAAGGTGAACTTTATGAAGGCTACTGTATTAAAGATAATATATAAATGTAGTATGTATATATATGAATGAAGTGTTTAATGTTTAAGAATGAAATGAAGAAAGTGCAATAATAACGTTCACACTCACTGATGGTCACTCTCAGTAACTGCCTTTAGCTTATGGAGTCCTTGTTTTTATAACTGTTGAAAAGCAGCCAGAAGTGTAGACACTAACCGCATGGTTCCGGGTTCAGTCCCACTGCGTGGCACCTTGGGTAAGTGTCTTCTACTATAGCCTCGGGCCGACCAATGCCTTGTGAGTGGATTTGGTAGACGGAAACTGAAAGAAGCCCGTCGTATATATGTATATATATATATATGTGTGTATGTGTGTGTGTTTGTGTGTCTGTGTTTGTCCCCTAGCATTGCTTGACAACCGATGCTGGTGTGTTTATGTCCCCGTCACTTAGCGGTTCGGCAAAAAAGACCGATAGAATAAGTACTGGGCTTACAAAAGAATAATGATGGTCACTCTCAGTAACTGCCTTTAGCTTATGAAGTCCTTATTTTTATAACTGTTGAAAAGCAGCCAGAAGTGTAGACACTAACCGCATGGTTCCGGGTTCAGTCCCACTGCGTGGCACCTTGGGTAAGTGTCTTCTACTATAGCCTCGGGCCGACCAATGCCTTGTGAGTGGATTTGGTAGACGGAAACTGAAAGAAGCCCGTCGTATATATATATATATATATATATATGTGTATGTGTGTGTGTTTGTGTGTCTGTGTTTGTCCCCTAGCATTGCTTGACAACCGATGCTGGTGTGTTTATGTCCCCGTCACTTAGCGGTTCGGCAAAAAAGAACCGATAGAATAAGTACTGGGCTTACAAAAGAATAAGTCCCGGGGTCGAGTTGCTCGATTAAAGGCGGTGCTCCAGCATGGCCGCAGTCAAATGACTGAAACAAGTAAAAGAGAGTAAAAGAGTATACTGTTGAGAACAAATGATTTCGTTGGAGGTATGTTATCTCCATTCCAGCCCTTGGTGGCCTAGAAGAGGTTAGAAAGGTCAAGTGGCAAAGACATTATTCTGCTTAGTGAAAGCATCTTGGAAATGTATAACTGCTGTCATTCACAGAAAAACTATTGTTTTACCATAAGAAAAGTACTGTTGAAGTCTTAAGTGAAATTTGACAATCAATGATCGAATCCATGCTATGCCTGCACAAAGCCACTACAAATACACGTTATGGAATAAAAAATGTATCTACTGTCATGGAAAAAGTGTAACTGTAAAAATGCAGAATTATCGGAGTAATGGGCATTCAAAAAAGTATGTATGTATAGAAATGTATGAATGAAGTCTTTAAGGTTTAAGATTCAAATCAAGGAAGTGCAATAATAATGTTTAGCAGTTCAAAACTGAGTTGTGAAATGCAGAATTAGGTTGGCTGATCACGAGAATTAAATATTGATTGCTTGACTGAAAACTGTAGGCGGTATTGGTTATTTCCCTTGGGTTGTTTAAATAAAATATTAGTAATATGTAGTTGATAGAAGGATCCATTGGAGGGGCCCTATTATCAATTTGTTTGAACAATCTAAGTATGTCAGGAGGTTTCCAGACATGAGTTCTACTAGCATGTCAAATAAAGTATAAAAGTGATATTGACTGCAAAAATTAGAAATTGGACACAAAAATCAATATTCAAAATAACTGAACATAAACAATGAAACCTGTAAAATATTTCTAAATTTGAAGGCTCAATTAGTTTCATAAAAATGTTGTATGAACCATAAATAAGCAATAAATATTATGATTTGTAAAATAAGTATAAGTGATATAGGGTGTCCCAACTGAATGTAGCATGGAAGTTTGGTTTCGTTTTTTAAGAATTTTAAGCATTCAAAGTATGAGTTCATTGTATTGGGACACCCTTATTAAATACATTCTGGAATTAAAAAATTATGTCATCAAAATATTTTAACTGGAAAAATGCAGAATTATCGCAGTTATGGGCATTGAAAGTGTACATGCATCGAGAAAGTGCAATAATAAGGTTTAGCAGTTGAAATCTGTGAGTAGTGAAATGCAGAATTAGGTCTGCTGATCATGAGAATCAAATATTGATTGCTTCACTAAAAACTAACAACTGTAAGTGCAGGTGCTATGGTTTATTTCCCTTGAGTGTTTAAAAAATATTGTGCAGGTGCTATGGGTTATTTCCCTTGGGTGTTTAAACAAAATTAGTTATATGAGGTAGATGTAAAGATCCCTTCCAGGGGCCGTATTATCGATTTTTTTTTCAACAATCTAAGTATGTCACTAGGTTTCCAGATCTGAGTTCTACTCTTGTGTCAAGTTTCATGAAAATCAATAAAATGATGTAGGAGAAGTTAGCTAACAGCACCACAAACAAACACACACCGATTTTCCACATATGTAGTAGATATGTGTGTGTATTTATATATATGTGTGTGTGTGTATTTGTATATATATATATGTGTGTGTGTGTATTTGTATATATATATATGTGCGTGTGTGTATTTGTATATATATATATATATATATGTGCGTGTGTGTGTTTATATATATGTGTGTGTGTGTATTTATATATGTGCACATGTGTATTTATATATGTGAGTGTATGTGTGTGTGTGTATTTATATATGCTTGTGTATGTGTATTTATATATGTGAGTGTGTGTGTGTGTGTGTGTGTATATATGCTTGTGAGTCTGTGTGTATTTACATATGCTTGTGAGTGTGTGTGTATTTATATATGCTTGTGAGTGTGTGTGTATTTTCATATGCTTG
Source organism: Octopus sinensis (assembly GCF_006345805.1). Classification (NCBI taxonomy): domain Eukaryota; kingdom Metazoa; phylum Mollusca; class Cephalopoda; order Octopoda; family Octopodidae; genus Octopus; species Octopus sinensis. The sequence continues at coordinate 13,232,082 of NC_043020.1, forward strand.
TGAGTGTGTGTGTATTTATATATGCTTGTGAGTGTGTGTGTATTTTCATATGCTTGTGAGTGTGTATGTGTATTTATATGCGAGTGTGTGTGTGTATGTATACGTGTGTATGTATAGATAGCTAGATAGATGGACGAGGTGGCTGTAAAAGCTAGATACACAGGCTAAATATTTCAGCATAGTTTCCACTGTTAGTGATGCAAGGTTTAATACACTTTGCAAGATTCAAATGAACCCAATTCAGTAAACTCCACATTTCCATCAATTTGAATAGATTCATTCATGACGTATTCCTTCAGATGATTCATATCTGTGATTATCACTGAGAACACCGTCTCCTCCAGCACACCCCAGAAAAAGAAGTCGAAGGGACTAAAATCTGGATGATGCATGAGGAAGTCAAAAGTGTTGACATGCCCGAATCAGATGAGATGATTTTTTATCAATTTTTGGCAAAGTGCTGGTTATGGTATACCCGAGAGATTGTAGGGTGTTATGGCAATGTTGTTTGACCTCCCTCTCGACTATGATTCAGTTCCATTGATGAATAGCATTTTCATGGTTTCTACTATTAGAGTTGCAAAGTTTGATACATGCAAGGTTCACATGAACCTGAATTCCACCAATTTGAGCTCATTCATTCATGATATATTCCTTCAGATAATTCACATCTATGATTTTCATTGAGTATTACCCTCTCCTTCAACGTACCCCAGAAAAATAGATCAAAGGTATTAAAATCTGGATGATGCATGAGGAGGTCAGAAGTGTTGAAATGCCTGAATCAGATGAGAGGATTTTTATCAGTTTTTGGCAAAGTGCTGGTTATGGCGAACTCGAGAGATTCTATGGTGGTATGGAGACATTGTTTGACCTCTTTCTCGACTATGCTCCAGCTCCGTACGTAATAGTCCAACTACATTACTCTTTCTTTTTTTTTTACTCTTTTACTTGTTTCAGTCATTTGACTGCGGCCATGCTGGAGCACCGCCTTTAGTCGAGCAAATCGACACCGGGACTTATTCTTTGTAAGCCCAGTCTCTTTTGCTGAACCGCTAAGTGACGGGGATGTAAACACACCAGCATCGGTTGTCAAGCAATGCTAGGGGGACAAACACAGACACACAAACATACACACACACACTTATATATATATATACATATATACGACAGGCTTCTTTCAGTTTCCGTCTACCAAATCCACTCACAAGGCATTGATCGGCCCGGGGCTATAGCAGAAGACACTTGCCCAAGATGCCACGCAGTGGGACTGAACCCGGAACCATGTGGTTGGTTAGCAAGCTACTTACCACACAGCCACTCCTGCGCCATTGATGAATAACTTTTTCAACATGGTTTCTACCATCAGAGTTGAAAGTTTGATACGCTCTGAAAGATCCAAAGGAGCTCAATTCAGCAACTGCACATTTCCATCACTTTGATCACATTCATCCATAAGGTGTTCCTTCAGGTGATTCATACCTGTAATTTTCACTGATTACACCGTCTCCTTCAGTATACCCCAGAAAAAGAAGTCAAGGAGACTAAAATCTGGTTGGTGAATGAGGAAATCAGAAGTGTTGAGATGCCTGAATCAGATGATTTTTTTTTACTAATTTTTGACAGGAGTGGCTGTGTGGTAAGTAGCTTGTTTACCAACCACATGGTACCGGGTTCAGTCCCACTGCGTGGCACCTTGGGCAAGTGTCTTCTACTATAGCCTTGGGCCGACCAAAGCCTTGTGAGTGGATTTGGTAGACGGAAACTGAAAGAAGCCCGTCGTATATATGTATATATATATATATATGTGTGTGTGCATGTATGTTTGTGTTTGTCCCCCTAGCATTGCTTGACAACCGATGCTGGTGTGTTTATGTCCCCGTCACTTAGCGGTTCGCCAAAAGAGACCGATAGAATAAGTACTGGGCTTACAGAGAATAAGTCCCGGGGTCGAGTTGCTCGATTAAAGGCGGTGCTCCAGCATGGCCGCAGTCAAATGACTGAAACAAGTAAAAGAGTAGAAGAGTAAAAGAGAGTACTTATTCCTTATTTCTTTATTGTCCACAAGGGGCTAAACATAGAGGACACAAACATAGAGGACACAAAGTCGACCTCAGCAGCATTTGAACTCAGACTATATAGATGGATGAAATTCTCCTAAGCGTTTTTCCCAGTGTGCTAATGATTCTGCTAATTTGCCATCTTAATGGCACGTAAAAAGCACCATCCGAATCGTGGCCGAAGCCAGTGCCGCCTCGACTGGCTTCCGTGCAGGTGGCACGTAAAATGCACCAATCCGACCGTGGCTGATACCAGCCTCGCCTGGCACCAGTGCAGGTGGCACGTAAAAAGCACCCACTACACTCACGGAGTGGTTGGTGTTAGGAAGGGCATCCAGCTGTAGAAACATTGCCAGATAAGACCGGAGCCTGGGGCAGCCTTCTGGCTTCCCAGATCCCTGGTCGAACCGTCCAACCCATGCTAGCATGGAGAACGGACGTTAAACAATGATGATGATGAATGGAACTAAATATTATAAGGTATTTCAACCACTCAGGGTGTGTCCACTTTTTAATCTTGGTTCAAATCTGACTTGTGATCAATAAAATAAAGGGCATTTATCTACTAAACTCAATCTTATTTCTTTATTGCCCACAAGGGGCTAAACACAGAGAGGACAAACAAGGACAGACAATGGGATTAAGTCGATTACATCAACCCCAGTGCATAACTGGTACTTAATTTATCGATGCCCGAAAGGATGAAAGGCAAAGTCGACCTCGGCAGAATTTGAACTCAGAACGTAACAGCAGACGAAATACTGCTAAGCATTTCACCCGATGTGCCAACGTTTCTGCCAGCTCGCTGCCTTCGAGCTCCATGGATGTTCTGTGATGTGTCTTTTTGGACTAGCAAAAACTTCACCCATAACAGCTTCTTTTATTTCATCCATTAGAGCTGGTTGTCAGGAATGGGGTTTGCACAAGGCCTAACCTGGTTCTTTGATTTTCTTAAAACCTTTCCTTACTGTAGGGAAAGCACTGGTGGATGGGTGGGTGGTTGTACTTCTAGGATGTTGTGCATTGAAAGCATCTGCTCTTTGTTGCTATGACTACCCCTCATATTCACTGAGTAGTACCATTTCGGTTCCTTCTTCTTTAGAAAAACTCATTCATTCTGCCGAAGAAAAGACAAAAAGAAACAAAAGTATTAGTGATGTTTCCCATGTATCCATACTTTATAGTCTTCCTCTGTGTGTGCGTGTGAATATAATTGTGTGTGTGAATATAGTTGTGTATGCATGTGAATATAGTTGTGTGTGTGTATAGATATGTTTCTCTCTATAAATATAGATATGTTTGCATGTATGTGTGTATATATATAAATATAGATATGTTTTTGTGTGTGTGTGTATAAATATAGATATGTGTGTGTGTGTGTGTATAAATATAGATATGTTTGTATATGTGTGTGTGTGTATGTATATATATATATATATATTGATATGTTTGTGTATGTGTGTGTATAAATATAGATGTGTGTGTATACATAAATATAGATGTGTGTGTATGTGTATACATAAATATAGATATGTGTATACATAGAGATATGTGTATGTATGTGTATACATAAATAGAGAGGTGTGTGTGTATGTGTATACATAGAGATATGTGTATGTATATACATAAATACAGATAAGTGTGTGTATGTGTATGCATATAGATATATGTATGGTATATGTATAGAGATATGTGTATATATATAGAGATATGTGTATATATGTATGTGTATATATAGAGGTGTATGTGTATATATAGAGGTATATGTGCATATATGTATTTGTATATGTATGCAAATGCATGGAAATATATATCGTATATGTTATGTGCGTGTGTATGTGTATATATGTGCATGTATGTATGTGTGTGTGTATATATATATATATATATATACACATGTATGTATAATGTGAGTGTATAATTGCAAGCTACCAAAGTAGTTAAGCTGTGAAAATTCTAATATTTGGTAAGTGAAACAATCAGATAAAATTATTGAAACAAAAGGTCTTTATACGATCCCCCATGAACCAACAGTGAATAATAACATCTTGGCAACCCTGTACAGTGTGTGTGTGTTTATACAGTGTTGGGTGGAGAGAAAAAAAACCACAACCTGCATTGTTGCACTTGTAAAAAGAATTAAAAATTGTCTGTCTGTCTGTCTCACTGTTTGTGTGTCTAAACACACTGCGGTATTTTGTCCTTCCAAAAATGACAAGCGATTCTTAAACCCAAAGATTTCAAGATGGAAATCTGCTGACTGAAATATTTCTAGAACCAACAAAGACTATTCCATCTTTGTTGATGGCATTTACATAGTCTCCAAGATACATGCACGCAGGAGTGGCTGTGTGGTAAGTAGCTTGCTTACCAACCACATGGTTCCGGGTTCATTCCCACTGCGTGGTACCTTGGGCAAGTGTCTTCTGCTATAGCCTCGGGCCGACCAATGCCTTGTGAGTGGATTTGGTAGACGGAAACTGAAAGAAGCCCGTTGTATATATGTATGTGCGTGTATATGTTTGTGTGTCTGTGTTTGTCCCTCCCAACATCACTTGACAACTGATGCTGGTGTGTTTACGTCCCCATAACTTAGCGCTTCGGCAAAAGAGACCGATAGAATAAGTAGTAGGCTAACAAAGAATAAGTTCTGGGATCGATTTGCTCGACTAAAGGCGGTGCTCCAGCATGGCCATAGTCACATGACTGAAAGAAGTAAAAAAAAAAAAAAGCATAACGCATACACACACATGCACGCACATGAACATATACATATGTGCACACATGCACACATGCTATCTGTTCCTACATTATTCTGAATTAATGGTTTGGTTTTACATGGCATTTGCTAATTATATCTTTATATATAAAGCTGAAGTAGTCTGTGTGTGGCAGGTTTGCTAGCCTTCAACTAACTATCTCCTCTGAGACCCTGCGGTGCAAGTTGACCAAAATTGAGAGTATGACAGAAAAAGCCTTGCTCTTCATTCCATAGAAGAAAAAATTGAAATCGGACCATGTTAAGACTAAAATGGTGCTTTTTTTCTATGAAAATCCGTATTTTTTACGATTTTTTGACAGCTGTGTATTTTTTGGTGTATGTCAACCAGAAAAATGTCCACTTAAAGAGAATAACAAGCTACATAATGCAAAATCTTTACTTGTGGCCAATAAACCAGAATTTATTATTATTATTATTATTATTATTATTATTATCATGTGATGAAAACTCACTGCTTATTTTGCTGGTTATGACAGAAAGTGCCAGGGTGTCCGCAGCCAGCAGACTAAGGTGACTCTTGTTTACTGGTCATGCTTCAAGAACCCTGCGAAGAATTTTTGCAGTTCCAAGCAATGCTGAATTTTGTAGGTGTTCTACCTTCACACTTGCATCAATCTTTTTGAGCCATGCTTGTAGTTGAGTGCTGATACTTCCAAGTGCACTAATTACTATTGGTATCATGTCTACTCTCTTCATTGACCACAAACCTTCATAGTACCCACTTCAAATCATCATAGTTGATTATTTTTTCTCCTTCTTTCCCTTTGATCCTGTTGTCACCAGAACATGCTATGTCGATGCTTCAAGAACCCTCCGAAGAATTCTTGCAGCTCCAAGCAATACTGATTTTTGTAGGTGTTCTACCTTCACACTTGTATCAATCTGTTTGAGCCATGTTGGTAGTTGAGTGTTGATACTTACAAGTGCTCCAGTTATTATTGATATCACGTCTGCTCTCCTCATTGACCACAGCCTTTGTATTTCCCACTTCAAATAGTTGTAGTTGTTTATTTTTTCTTTATTATTATTATTATTATTATTATTGTTATTATTATTATTATTATTATCATTATTATTATTATTATCATTATTGAATTGAATATTAATTCCAATATTTTAAATCCAGATTTGTCTCCGTTAACAGGGGTCGCCAGATCTACCTCACTCTTACAACTGTTCTCCCACCATCTCGCCATCTCGCCTGGTTTTGGGCAACCTCCCTTCTCGAGCCAACCCTCCCAATCTCCTCCTCCACTTGTCCTCATCCCCATTTTCTTTGGCTGACCTCGCTGCTCTTACCAGCTGTCCCACCAATTCCTCCAACCCCATCATCCCCATCAAGGCAGCAAGTTGGCAGAATCGTTAACACACTGGGCAAAATGTTCACTGGTATTTCTTTTGGCTCTGTACTTTCTAAGTTCATATTCAACCAGTGTTGACTTTTCCTTTAGTCCTAACAAGCTCAATAAAGTACCAGTCATGCACTGAGGGTAACGTTAACAACTTATCATCCATTTCCACCAAAATTCCTGGCTTTCTGCCAAAATTTGAATTTGAATATAGACGTAGGAGTGGCTGTGTGGTAAGTAGCTTGTTTACCAACCACATGGTTCCGGGTTCAGTCCCACTGCATGGCACCTTGGGCAAGTGTCTTCTACTATAGCCTCAGGCCGACCAAAGCCTTGTGAGTGGATTTGGTAGACGGAAACTGAAAGAAGCCTGTTGTATATATGTATATATATGTATGTGCGTGTATGTTTGTGTGTCTGTGTTTGTCCCCCTAGCATTGCTTGACAACCGATGCTGGTGTGTTTATGTCCCCGTCACTTAGCGGTTCGGCAAAAGAGACCGATAGAATAAGTACTGGGCTTACAAAGAATAAGTCCCGGGGTCGATTGGCTCGATTAAAGGCGGTGCACCAGCATGGCCGCAGTCAAAATGACTGAAACAAGTAAAAAGAGAAAAAAGAGAATGTTATTTTTATAGCAGTGAACTGACAGAATCGTTAGTGCTTGAAATAAATTGCCATTGCAGAAAGCCCTTCTTCTTCAGCCATATTCAGGACTCTGTTCCAAATGCAGCAATATGCTGAGATGTTGATGACATCTTGTGATCAATAAGACTACAGTTAAATATCAATGGTCAAATATTGATTAGATGAATGGGAGGGGAGTGCAGTAGGTTAGATTGAGTCTAGTAGATGAAAAGCCCTTTATTTTATTGATCACAGTCGGATTACCTGTTATATCATTCATTAGTCATTATTATTCACTCCCTTCAAACATTCTACTCTTTTAATATTTCCATATAGTAAGGCAGCAAACTGGCCGAAACACTAGCATGCCAGACAAAATGCTTAGTGGTGTTTCGTCTATCGCTACATTCTGAGTTCAAATTCCGCCAAGGTTGACTTTGCCTTTCATCCTTTCGGGGTCGATTAAATAAGTACCGGTTACGCAATGGTCGATATAATTGACTTAATCCGTTTGTCTGTCCTTGTTTGTCTGTCCTTGTTTGTCCTCTCTGTTTAGCCCCTTGTGGGTTGTAAAGAAATAGGTATTTCGTCTGTCTTTACATTCTGAGTTCAAATTCCACCAAGGTCGATTTTGCCTTTCATCCTTTCGGGATCAATAAACTAAGTACCAGTTGCATACTGCGGTCAATCTAAACAACTGGCCCCTTCCCCAAAAAATTTCGGTCCTTGTGCCTAGAGTAGAAAAGAATATGTTGAGATGTTTGCTCTGGGTTTTGCCCATTTCTAGTGTCAGTTTGTGTTTTCCCCTGATCAGAGGGCATGTAAACCTGTATAGTTGTGTACTATATGAAGGTGCATGGCTTAGTGGTTAGGATATTTGGCTCACGATCGTAAGGTCGTGAGATCAGTTCCCGGCAACACACTGTGTCCTTGAGCAAGACACTTTATTTCACATTGCTGCAGTCCACTCAGCTGGCAAAAATGAGAAGTACCTGTATTTCTAAAAGCCAGCCTTGTCACACTCTTTGTCACGCTGAATCTCCTCGAGAACTACATTAAGGGTACACGTGTCTGGAATGCTCAGCCTCTTGCTGATTAATTTCACAAGCAAGCTGTTCTGTTGATTGGATCGATTGGAACCCTTGTCTTCGTAACCAGCGGAGTGCCATTGTACTGTGTAAATCTGTGCAATCTCATAGGCTGTGTATTTTGTATTGTGTTAAACTCTCTAGCCATGTTTTAATGTCCCTAGCTGTGTATATTATACTGTATAAACCTTGTGTAATCTTACAAGCTGTGTATATTATCTCTCTATATATATAAAACTGAGAATGTGTGTCTGTCTGTCTGTCTGTTTCCCTAAAACTTGAGAACTACACAACCAATTTCATTCAAATTTTACACATGCCTTACTTAGGATCCAGGGAGTGTCATCGGCAAAAAATTTTTTTAACTTTTTGCCTAGGGCAAGCCCATAGCAATATCATATCTTCTCCACTATGATTCCCTAAAACTTGAAAATTACACAACCAATTTCATTCAAATTTTACACATGTCTTACTTAGGGTTCATGTAGTTTCATGGGCAAAAAAAATGTTCAACTTCTTGCCTGGGGCGAGCCCATAGCAATATCATATCTTCTCCACTATTTCAGTATTATGTGTTACGTCCCGGATAAAAATTTAAAATGTCCCCCCAGAAGTAGAGGTAGGCTGGTTTGAAGCCACACTTCTATACAAGAAGGAGAACAAGATACAATTGATCGACATTGCAAGAGACGGGCCTGCAATTCCAGTCTGTTATATATTTTGAGTATTGTTATCACTAGCGATATCAAGATATAACTGTATTTTGTATTTTATGTGTAGATGTATATATATATATATAGATGTACACGTAATATGTACATGTAATATGTACACATATATACATGCACTAGCACTATGACCCGGCAACGACGGGTCATAATGCTAGTACTGTATAAACCTTGTGTAATCTTACAAGCTGTGTATTTCATACTGTGTTAACCTCTCTAGCTGTGTGTATTATACAGTGTAAACCCAGACTGTGTGACCTTTCTACCTGTGTGACCTCTATCTGTGTTTATTGTTCTATATAAACCTAACTGTTAATATGTCTGTGTGTATTGTACTGTATAAATTTCTGATTAATTTCTGAAACCATTTACCAAATAAACCAGCTGGAAGCCATTAGTTTGTTATAATCAACATTGATCTCTACTAATTGTTCTTACTCTTAATGAGTCTGTTAATTGACGAACAATGTAAAACATTGCTGGTATTTCTTGATGTTTTTATTTTTAGATAATTATTATTATTGTTGTTGTTGTTGTTGTTATTTATTATTTTTTTTTAACTATAACATGTAGGTTTGTACTGCGCCACCTGTTGTCTCCTCCTCTTCCATATCCCTGCACCTACATGCCCCTGCGTTGCCGTGCCCCTTCACCTGTAGTGTTTATTATCTTTCAGGAATATGTATAGCTGTGTTTCTTACATCAGTTTCTCTTTGTTGTGGCTTTTTTGATGCTGTTGTTGTTGTTGTTTGTGGTGGTAATTTAGTATTTAATCTGTTGTGTAGATCATATCTAGTGTCAAGTGTGTTGTTTTGTTGTTTGGTGGTTGTGTCTGATGTGTTTGACTGTGTTTGATTGTGTTTGAGGTTGTGTTGGGTGGTGATTGTCTATTCTGCAAAAACTGTCACAAGAAAGGTAAACCCTCTTAATTTCGCAACAACACCTTTCAAATCAATTCCATCACAGATTATTACTACTATTACTTCTACTAATATTGTACTGCTATCAGTTCTGCTGCTACTACTACTGTTAGTAGTTGTAGTAGTAGTAGCAGCAGCAGCAGCAGTAGTAGCAGTAGTAGTAGTAGCAGCAGCAGCAGTAGTAGTAGTAGCAGTAGTAGCAGCAGCAGCAGTAGTAGCAGCAGCAGTAGTAGCAGCAGCAGTAGTAGTAGCAGCAGCAGCAGTAGTAGTAGCAGTAGTAGCAGTAGTAGTATTAGCAGCAGCAACAGTAGTAGTAGTAGTAGTGTATGCTTTATTACTTAGCAGGGATGTTATCTTGAAGCTTGGTTGCAACATGACTCCTCCAATCTGAAGAATCTTGCTTAGATTTCTTGCAAATTCAAGATTGCACTTTTCTGCAGGCCGGCTATGTGTGTCTCAGTTCCAATACCTATTTCTTACTACCCACAAGGGGCTAAACATAGAGGGGACAAACAAGGACAGACAAACGGATTGAGTCGATTATGTCGAACCCAATGTGTAACCGGTACTTAATTTATCGACCCCGAAAGGATGAAAGGCAAAGTTGACCTCGGCGGAATTTGAACTCGGACCGTAACGGCAGACGAAATACGGCTACGCATTTCGCCCGGCGTGCTAACGTTTCTGCCAGCTCGCCGCCTTTCTCAATCTAGACTCAATCTAACCGACTGTCCTCCCCTCCCCTTCATCTAATCAATATTTGACCATTGGTATTTAACTGTAATCTTTCCTGGCTTATTGATCACAAGATGTCATCAGAGTAGGTTTCATTGTAATATTACTAAACACCAACAGTAAAATAAGTTGCAGTTTAATCAACCAAAAAATTTATACAGCTTTTTTTTTTATTTTTATTTATTTATTTTTTTTATCCATTCGATATTGGTTCAATTCATTGAATCACAGCAAACAACAGAGGTGGAGACTGACAGGATTTTAATTCTAATGCTAATTAATCTTTCGTTGTCATTCTTCAAAGACCTTCTCAGTCAATTGGAAATTCTACAGACTGAAAATACTATGTTTTTACCGTTTTCTATAGAGGAATCAAGTGATCAAACCAATTTGTATTCATTGGAAAAAGAAAGCTGATTTGTTGCAAAATGGTCCAGAATTTTCTGTTTTCTGATGGAATATTTCTCTGACCTAGCACTATAAAAAATTAAATTCACCATCTTGCTAAAATTTTAGATAAATTTTAATTTTTCCATGTCCAGCAGTTAGACCAGCTCTCTGTTAATTTAGGTAATGAGTTAGACCAGGTCTATGTTAATTAATTAGACTTGGTCTATATTAGTTTAGGTAATTAGTTAAACCAGATCTATATTGTTGTATGAATTAGACCACATCTATATTAGTTTAGGTAATTAGTTAGACCAGGACTATATTGATTTAATAGTTAAGCCATGTCTATTATTTTTGGCAATTAGACCAGGCTTATGTTGATTCATTTTATTAGTTAGACTGGGTCTATATCAATTTAGATAATTAGTTATACCAGGTCTATATTAGCTTAGGCAATTAGTTCGACTAGGCCTATATTGATTTAGTTAATTAGTTAGACCAGGTCTATATTTGTTTAGGTAATTAGTTATACCAGGCCTATATTGATTTCTGTAATTAATTAGACCAGGTTTCCTGAATTATAAATTTAAAATTTTGATATTTTACATAATTCTTATCTCTCTAATCCCAGAAATGCATTTTATTTTTTTGTCTTCGATTTTTCTCTCTTCAAGCTGGAAATTAATATTTTAAGGTCTGTTATTCTCAAATATATTTGGTTCACTTAATTTTTCAATAAAATGATTTACAACAGCGCCGCCTCAACTGGCTTCTGTGCCGGTGGCACGTAAAATACACCAATCCGACCGTGGCCGTTGCCAGCCTCGCCTGGCACCTGTGCAGGTGGAACGTAAAAAGCACCCACTACACTCACGGAGTGGTTGGCGTTAGGAAGGGCATCCAGCTGTAGAAACATTGCCAGATAAGACTGGAGCCTGGTGCAGCCTTCTGGCTTCCCAGATCCCCGGTCGAACCGTCCAACCCATGCTAGCATGGAGAACGGACGTTAAACGATGATGATGAATAAGTATGGTTTACTGGCATTGTTTGGTAAACAGGGGACTGGATTGACGGTCAGTTCCTTTCAAAAGAATCCTGATAATAAATTTACCAAGTGTCTGATTTGAAATATTTCAGAATTTTTAGATTCAAATATATTGGTGTTGTAGAGACCAAAATAAATTTTATGAAAATGTTCAGTATAGGCGTAGGAGTGGCTGTGTGGTAAGTAGCTTGGCTTACGAACCACATGGTTCCGGGTTCAGTCCAACTGCATGACATCTTGGGTAAGTGTTTTCTACTATAGCTTCGGGCCGACCAAAGCCTTGTGAGTGGATTGGTAGACGGAAACTGAAAGAAGCCTGTCGTATATATGTACTATATATATATATATATTATATATATATATATATATATATATATGTATGTATGTATGTTGGGTATATGTTTGTGTGTCTGTTTGTCGCCCCCACCATCACTTGACAACCGATGCTGGTGTGTTTACGTCCCTGTAACTTAGTGGTTCGGCAAAAGAGACCGATAGAATAAGTACTAGGCTTACAAAGAATAAGTCCTGGGGTCGATTTGCTCGACTAAAGGCAATGCTTCAGCATGGCCAGTCAAATGACTGAAACAAGTAAAAGAGTATAAGATGGTGAGACAATCCTTTATTATTTTGGGGCGGATAAATCAATTACATCGACCCCAGTGTTCAACTGGTACATAATTTATCGACCCGAAAGGATGAAAGACAAAGTCAACCTCAGTAGAATTTGAACTCAGAACATAGCAGCAGATGAAATACTGCTAAGCATTTGGCCTGGCATGCTAATGATTCTGCCAGCTTGCCACCTTAATTATAACAATAATATTATCATTATTTACATTATTTACATTCAACAAATATTTGTTCTCATCTTATTTGTTGTTAACACAACATTTCGGCTGATACAACCTCCAGCCTTCATCAGGTGTCTTGGGGAAATTTCAAACCTGGGTTCTCATTCCTAAGGTATTTTTCGATATTATTATTATTATTATTATTATCGTTATTATTGTTCAGGTCACTGCTTAGAATCGAACTCAGAATCTTGGGGTTAGTAGCCCATGCTCTTAACCACTATGCCATATGCCCATATAAGCGTAACTTCGGTATAGGTACTGGAAGTACTGGATAAATTTGAAGAAAGTGTTTTTTTATATATATGGGGAGTTAGGGTTAGGGTTTGGGAGAAAAGGGTTTCTGTTATCTTCAGAAATGTAAACAAAGCCACTTCCGGTACTTACGGTACCTATACCGAAGGATTGCCACCCGTATAATATAGAACTGAATATTATCATCTTGGAATTCGTTCTTTAATTTTGATACAACCTGTGGGACACAGACATAACATTAGATTTGTGGCCAATGAAGTACAGACCCAATACATGTAATACTTTGTGGTATTTAGTTACATCCCTTTGTATTCCATGTTCAGATCCCACCTTCTCCCCAACGACTGGAGCCAATTTCATTGGTCGGTTGCGTTCTTTCCCAAATTTATTGTCTCGTAGAAATATTACACTCTAAGTATTTTAAAACGAAACATTTAAAATATTCTTTTGTTAATCTCTATATTTCGTTATCTGAAATTGCTGGTGGGGAAGGTGGGGGTGGAATCTTGGATTTTTCTTCTTTCTTTTTTTTCCTTTTTTTTTTTTAGTTTTTTTTTTTTTTTGTCTGTTATCAGTAGCCATCGTCTCTTATTTCAGTGACTACGAAAAATATTTTTGTTGTTCTTCCCCAGAAGAAAACGCTTAAAACACAAGTTGAAAGATGGCTTTGTTAGCGGAACATGAAGAGAAAATTTAGAAGGATTATTCTGGGACGAAGGAAACCCTAGACTTTTCTGATAGAAATCTAATAACCCCAGTTATGTTCCTTACAAACATTTCTTCATCGTTAGCTTTCTTTATTTCATTATTTTTTTAACGAACTCTTAACCTTGATTTTTGAGTGTTGTTGTTAAAAACACACTTCTTTTGTAACCGAAGGCATTTTGTGGATAACAGTAGTGTTTGTCTGGAAACAAATCCAAATTATGTTTTAGAATATTCTAGTGTTTCGGTAAAATATTCTGCTCTGTTGACATCTTCAGCCTATGTTTCCCAAAGAATAACCTTTAGTATCACAGTAGCAACGCCACCACTACCAAACCACATTCACCATCGCAACAACTATCACTATCGCTACCATAAGAAAAACCACCGCCAACAGCGCCATCACAACTACCACCACCACCACCGCTACTAACCTTCATCTCCACCAATACCACCACCACCACCACCATCTCAACAAACCCCACCCACCCCAACCACCACCACTGCCACCACATGGCAATTCCATACCAGACTGAGAACCATCGGAATGTTTCCTTCTTTGCTTTGTGCATTCTAAGTGTTTAACCCTGGGCTAACCATGATTCACTTGGTCTGCGATCAAAGACATTCCAGTTAAGGTTGACGGAAACTGTGTGGAAGCATGCTGTATGTATATATGTGTGTGTGTATGTGAGTGTGTATATATATGTGTGAGTGTATATGTGTGTGTATGTGTTTGTATATATATATGTGTGTTTGTGTGTGTATATGTGTATATATATATATGTGTGTTTGTGTGTGTGTATATATATATATATGTGTGTGTGTTTGTGTGTATATATATATATATGTGTGTGTGTTTGTGTGTATATATATATGTGTGTGTGTTTGTGTGTATATATATATGTGTGTGTGTTTGTGTGTGTATATATATATATATGTGTTTGTGTGTGTGTATGTGTATATATATATGTGTGTTTGTGTGTGTGTATATATATATATATATGTGTTTGTGTGTATGTGTTTTGGGTGTCACTACTACTATCACTGCTGCTACTGCTTGACAATTTGTGTTGGTTTGTTTGTGTCTCTTTAACTTAGCAGTTCAGCAAAACAGACTAATGAAATATGTACCAGGCTTAAAAAAAAAACAAAAAAAAAAACATAAGTATTAGGATTGATTTGTTTGACTTAAAACCCTTCAAGTGAGTGCTCCAGCATGATCACAATTTAATGACTGAAACAAGTAAAAGACAAAAAATGATATCTTGTATTATGGGGAATAGTATACCTAGGAATACTGGGTACAATCTGGGTACTTTGGAAGGTTGGTATTGTTGTGATGGTGGTGGTAATGGAGGGGCAGTGTGTCTGAGAGTGACCTCTGGAGGTCACTTCTAATTATTTATTCATGAAATTTATTATTGCTACCCTCCCCCTCTTTCATTATTCCACCTCCCACTCTCTCTTATCCTTCTTTTCCTTTCTCATTTTCTTTCTTCCTCCTCCTCTCTGTCTCTTCTCCCTCCATCTCTCCTTCCTCCCTCTCCACTGTAAAATAATACAAGATATTCTGAACAGTCATTTATTGTATGTATATAGCTGAGTGTATATAGCATATCTGTGTGTCTTTCTATTTGTGTGTCTGTGTGTCCGCATGTCATTCAATGAGTATCTATTTGTAACTGTTTGTATATGCATGCATTTGCGTGCGTGCGTGTGTGTGTGTACGTACATACGTGTATGTATGCATAAATGCATGTGTGTGCATGTGCCCACGCACACACATACACACACATGTCCAAGTGTCTTTCCACTTCAATTAATAGTCAAAAAAGTAATTCCAATTTGTCAAAGCCATCACAAGTTCTGCTCTGTTTTTTATTGATTTCTAACAGAGAGCAAGGGGGAGAGAGAGAGAGAGAGAAAAAAAAAGTAGGAGAAGAGAGTGAGAAAGTGGAGAAATGAAGAGAGAGAGAGAGGGACAGAGGGACAGAGAGAAAGACAGCAATAAAGCAATAAAAAAAAAAGACTGGTATTTGTCACATGTAATGGTGGCTTCCGCCAATTAGTTTCCTCTCCTTTTTACGTCAGCAATCGCTAAAACATTATCACAGAACATTAGATTCAAGGTTTGAAGGGGAAATTCCAGAAGTGACCATCTCTAAGAAACATTGTTTCAACAGGTCTCCTCTGAACCCAAACTAACATGGAAAAGTAAATGTTAAAGTCATAACGACAAGGATGCGTTTATCTAGGACTACACTGTCTAATGTGTCCTTGTTCTTTGAACATTCATCATCATCATCATCATCATTTAGCGTCCGCTTTCCATGCTAGCATGGGTTGGACGGTTCAACTGGGGTCTGGGAGGCCAGAAGGCTGCACCAGGCCCAGTCTGATCTGGCAATGTTTCTACGACTGGATGCCCTTTCTAATGCCAACCACTCCGTGAGTGTAGTAGGTGCTTTTTATGTGCCGCCAGCACAGGTGCCAGACAGGGCTGGCAAACGGCCACGGTCGGATGGTGCTTTTTACGTGCCACTGGCACGGGGGCCAGGCGAGGCTGGCAACGGCCACGATCGGATGGTGCTTTTTACATGCCACTGGCACGGGGGCCAGGTGGGGCTGGCAAACGGCCACGATTCGGATGGTGCTTTTTACGTGCCACCGGCACGGGGGCTAGACAAGAAGGAGTTTTGGTCTTATTTGTAGCAAGTCAAGATGCATCCTACGATATTATTAGCGAAAAAATATATGGAAAAATGGTTTGATGAAAGAAATGCAATGAATCATAAAATTTCTCGTAGATCTCATGATCTCTAATGGAATCTTGAGAAAACCATTTCTGTGGAGCAGGAATCCCTGTTGATGCAATTCTTGTAAGAAAATCTGACTGAGAAATCTGGGAGAACCTATTGGCCCCTTTTTGCTTTGTTGTTTACTCTTAGAAATACATAATTCTAAAACTGAATGTTTCCAAGAATAATAACTTCTTGGTTCTGTGTGTCTTGTTTAACGTCTCCCAGGAACCGTTTTTTAGCTTTAACATCATGCTATCAGGAAATCTCATGCTGTCTTTGACTTCAAAGAACAAACTGAAGTGTTTACAGAACGTGAATGTATATTTTGCAAATCTTAGATGGAATCTCTTTACCATTTTGTAACAACGTCATTCTGGAACTATCCTTACATTGGTAAACACACCAATCACAGCTCTGGAATATATTTCATCGCCAGCAGAGTTTGTAGCAGCATCATTATCACCATCATCATCACCATCATCATCATCATCATCATCATCATCACCACCATCATCATCACCACTATCATCATCACTACTATCATCATCACCACCACCATCATCATCACCACCATCATCATCATCACCACCATTATCATCACTACTATCATCATCACTACTATCATCATCACCATCATCATCATCACCATCATCACCACCATCATCATCACCACCATCATCATCACCACCATCATCATCATCACCACCATCATCATTACCACCACCATCATCATCATCATCATCACCACCATCATCACCACCATCATCATCACCACTACCATCATCATCACCATCATCATCATCACCACCACCATCATCATCATCATCATCATCATCACCACCATCATCATCACCATCATCATCACCATCACCATCATCATCACCATCATCATCATCACCACCACCATCATCATCACCATCATCATCATCATCACCACCATCATCATCACCACTACCATCATCATCACCACCATCATCATCATTACCACCATCATCATCATCACCACCATCATCATCATTACCACCATCATCATCATTACCACCGTCATCATCATCACCACCATCATCATCATTACCACCGTCATCATCATTACCACCGTCATCATCATCACCACCATCATCATCAACACCATCTTCATCATCACCATCACCATCTTCATTGTAATTACCACCACCATCATCATCGTCATCATCATTGTAATAGAATGAAACAAAGTACTTTTTACCACCTCACACCACCATTTGTCTTCTGAATTCTAGTTTACGGTAAACGTCTTGAGATGAATAACAGAGATAAGGTGCAGGTGTGGCTGTGTGGTAAGAATCTTGCTTCCCAACCACATGGTTCTGGGTTCAGTACCATTGTGTGGCACGGTGGGCAATTCTCCTTTACTATAGCCCCAGGCCGACCAAAGCCTTGTGAGCAGATATGGTAGACAGAAACTGAAAGAAGCCTCTTTGTGTGTGTATGCCTGTGTGTGTGTGTGTGCGTGCACACGCGCATCTACACATATAAATATATATACATTTACTCATTTTGGTTGAAATGAATACATGCTGTTATGTATATATAATCATCATTTAACAACCATTTTCCATGCTAGCATGGAGTGGATGATATGACAGATTCTTGCAAGACAGGTAGCCAAGATGAAGATCATAACTAAAACATGTTTCTTCTTCACAAGTTAACCAGATCAGTGCTGTCCTGAGTTAAACACCACTACTAACTACACCAATAACATCACACAAAAGAGGGATCCATATTATTTATTGTTGAAATTCGTTGCCCTTTTCAAGCCTAGTCAGGCTCATGGGCCCGGTTTTCTGTGGCGTATATGTTCGCCCCAGCTGGACAGGATGCCAGTCCATCGCAGCGTTACTTAAGAAACAGGAAGAGAGAGTGAGAGAAAGTTGGGGCGAAAGAGTACAACAGGGGTCACCACCAACCCTGCCAGAGCCTTGTGGAGCTTTTAGGTGTTTTCACTCAATAAACACACACAATGTCTGGTCTGGTCTGGGAATCGAAACCGCGATCCTCCGATCGCGAGTCTGCTGCCCTAACCACTGGGCCATTGTGCCTCCACTATTGGTGAAATTAGCTAATAAATATTAAGTTTAAAAAGAAAGATATTTAAACTATTGCTGCATTTTCTAGCAGGGTCGAATGACCTCATAGGGAAGGGCTCCCTTGTTAGCTCAGCTATGACATAGAGAGGAACTAGGAAGGGCGAGTTTTAATTGTCAACTGACTGAAATAACCACAGGGGTCGGTGGTGGTTGATTGAGGGGTGTGGGGCTGTGATTGGAGTTGGGGGTGTGAGTCCAGTTGTCAAGAGAACTTTCCTGGAGATGGTGGTGAGGAGGAGAGGGAGTGGAACCCGTGAAGAGGACTTAATTAAACTGCTTTGTCTTGTTTGTTATAGAGTGGCAAAAATATTAAAAATGATAAATCACTTTCCTCAAAGTCATATGCACACGCACACACACACACATAGATACACATACAAACATGCACACACACACACCACATGCAGACATTTAGATATGCCTGCACATACATACACATATACAGCTATGCACACATATATACACACATAGTTATGCACATAGATGTATACTATGTGTATACACACATATATATATACAAATACACTCACACAGATATACATACACTTGTATACACACACACACACACACACACATATATATATATTCACAACATACACACATATACAAATACACTCATACATATACATAAACTAAGGCACTCACTTGTATACACACACACACACATATATATATATATATACACAAATACACTCACACAGATATACATACACTTGTATACACACACACATACAAATACACTCATACATATACATAAACTAAGGCACACACTTGTATACACACACACACACACACATATATATATACAAATACACTCACACAGATATACATACACTTGTATACACACACACACACACACATATATATATACACAACATACACACACACCTATACATAAACTAAGGCACACACTTGTATACACTCACACACACACACACACACACCCTGCAGTCCTGTCTCCGAAGTTATTAGTTTTTGTGAAATGAAACAAAAAACAAACAAAAAACAAACAAAAAAAAAATGGAAATGTTCCAGTTGTTATAGAATTTCTGATGTTTGCATTACTTCATGTGATTTGACAATTGTCTTGGAGAACCACCATTCCAGTTGACTGTTCCAGAAACATGGTTCCACACAACTCACACTATGCACTTTCGCTAGTAGTAGCAGTAGTAGTAGTAGCACAGAGCCGGTAGGAACTTGGGCTTCACTGAGCAATATATTTTACCGAGATGTTGTTATTGTTCTTGCCATGGTTGTTGAAAATGACTTTTATTTCCCCCCCCCCCGTTGTCTGTCATTGATTCCTGGAAGTACCACCACGACCACCACCGTTCAAACCGTTTTTGCTACCAATTCTATTGTGAACTAACTTGGACGACCATTGTTTGAAGACAGCCAGAAGCATCAGCTGTGATAGAACAAAGAGAAATTTGGGAGAGAGAGAGAGAAAAAAAATCACTTGATGTGTGCAAAGGAAGTATGGAAATAATAGCAATGTGTGCATAGTAATGTTATGTTGTTGTTGTTGTTGTTGTTGTTGTTGTGATCAGTCGGTGGAAGAAATAATTCCATGCTTTCATCCCTCAAACTTAAAACAGCTTCAGAATTTCTAGGAAGTCGTTGCTTTCCTGTCTATTCTCTTACAATAAAGACAGATAAAATAGTACAGGTATCAGTGATATACTGGGGGTAAATAGTCATACTGAATATATATCAGGAGTGGCTGTGTGGTAAGTAGCTTGTTTACCAACCACATGGTTCCGGGTTCAGTCCCACTGCGTGGCATCTTGGGCAAGTGTCTTCTGCTATAGCTCCGGGCCGACCAATGCCTTGTGAGTGGATTTGGTAGATGGAAACTGAAAGAAGCCTGTCGTATATATGTATATATATATATATGTGTGTGTGTATGTGTTTGTGTGTCTGTGTTTGTCCCCCTAGCATTGCTTGACAACCGATGCTGGTGTGTTTATGTCCCCGCTACTTAGCGGTTCGGCAAAAGATACCGTTAAAATAAGTACTGGGCTTACAAAAGAATAAGTCCTGGGGTCGATTTGCTCGATTAAAGGCAGTGCTTCAGCATGGCCACAGTCAAATGACTGAAACAAGTAAAAGAGTAAAAAGAGAGTATATATATATATGTGTGTGTGTGTATGTGTAAATATTAAGCAAATGTACATGAATTACAATCATTGCTAGAAATAGCAGCCAGTAAGTTATCTCTGCTTGTGAACATTCTGTGAAGCTCTACATACTGCCGATAACCTACCGGCTGCTATTTCTAGCAATGATTGTACGTCATGTACATTCGCTTTGTATCTATAATTCTATTATTTTAAATAATATTTATATCTCTTGTATGTATATATATATATCATCATCATCATCATCATCATCATTTAACGTCCGCTTTCCATGCTAGCATGGGTTGGACGGTTCAACTGGGGTCTGGGGAGCCCGAAAGCTGCACCAGTCCAGTCAGATCTGGCAGTGTTTCTACAGCTGGATGCCCTTCCTAACGCCAACCACTCCGAGAGTGTAGTGGGTGATTTTATGTGCCACCGACACAGGTGCCAGACGAGGCTGGCAAACGGCCACGCTCGGATGGTGTTTTTTATGTGCCACCGACACAGGTGCCAGACGAGGCTGGCAGACGGCCACGCTCGGATGGTGTTTTTTATGTGCCACCGACACAGGTGCCAGACGAGGCTGGCAAACGGCCACGATCGGATGGTGCTTGTTACGTGCCCACAGCACGGAGGCCAGTCGATGCGGTACTGGCTACGGCCACGTTCGGATGGTTTTCTTGTGTGCCACGTGCCACCGGCACTGGTACCACAAAGATACAAATTCCATTGATGTTCATCTATTTTGATTTGTTTTGATTTGATTTTCACTTGCCTCAACAGGTCTTCACAAGTGTCACAAGAAGGAAGGTATGCACAGGTGGACTGACTACGTCCCAGGTAGGGGCCATGGGTTATGGCCTGACTAGTCTTGCCGGGTCTTCGGATGGTGTTTTTTATGTGCCACCGACACAGGTGCTAGATGAGGCTGGCGAACGGCCACAATCGGATGGTGTTTGTCATGTGCCCACCGCACTGACTACAGCACTGATGGATTTCTTGTGTGCCACAGGCACTGGTACCACAAGATACAAATTCCATTGATGTTCATCTATTTTGTCTATTTTGATTTGATTTGATTTGATTTGATTTTCACTTGCCTCAACCGGTCTTCACAAGTGTCACAAGAAGGAAGGTATGCACAGGTGGACTGACTAGTCTTGCCGGGTCTTCGGAAGGTGTTTTTATGTGCCACCGACACAGGTGCCAGATGAGGCTACACAACTAATGTAGGATGAAATTTTTTCGAAAAAAGTTTTTATCAATGGCCAGCATATCAAAAAATATCGTGAAAGGTTAAATTTATAAATAACTTATAAAATAAGGGCAAAAGAAAAATTCTAATGCCAAACATGCCAAAAAAAGACAAATTGTCAATAACCATTTTAATTTCGAGACGCATAAATTATAATGGTTATTGACAATTTGTCTTTTTTTGGCATGTTTGGCATTAGAATTTTTCTTTTGCCCATATTTTATAAGTTATACATATATATATATATATATATAATATATATATAATTATCCTCATCATTTAAAGTCCACCTTCCATGCTCGCATGGGTATATATACACATGTATCACCAAAAATTTGTTTAAAGGTACATATATTCCTGATGGTTATCATGTTTTCTCTTAAATCAGTTTCAAATGCCGGCTAACCACAACGGTCCTTTAGTGATACTGAAGTTAACAATAAACTGCTAGACTCTCGTAATTATTCCTGGTTGGTAAATCTGAATGCCCCATTCCTGACTGCATAGTTTCTTTAGAGTGAGTAATAGTTTTCCTTATCATTATCAATACTATCATCATCGTTTAACATCCTCCTTCCATGCTGGATATATATATATATATATATATATAGTTCCAACATGGAAGGAGGACATTAAACTTTACATGTAGCATGTCTTCACATGGTTTTTTTGTGTTCTTCGTTTTTTTGAGGACTTTATGAACACTCATATATTGTCTTCAACAGGAGAGTCCATCATGTGTATGTGTATGTATATATATGTATGTATGTATATATATATATATATATGTATATATATATATATATGTATATATATATATATATATGTATATATACGTTTAAATATTTGTTGTGCAAGATTTTTTATGTGAAGTCGTGTGTTGAAACAGATGTTGTTATATTTCGGAATGGTCATTTTGCCAGTTTAGCCAATAAAAACACAAAATGGCTGACGGTTAGTAAGGAGAGACACAAATAAGTAAGAAGAAAACAAAGGACAACTGATGCGGTCACAGGAGTGTGAAGAAAGAACTCTGGCCGAAATAAGATTAAGATTAATGTAAAAAATAAATAACACTGAATATATACACCAAATATATAGTGCGTGTGTTTTTATTGGCTAAACTGGCAAAATGACCATTCCGAAATATAACAATATGTATATATATATATATAATATATATATATATATATATATATATATATATATACTAGCACTATGACCTGGCAACGCCGGGTCATAGTGCTAGTGCATGCATATACAGCTGTGTGCATGCGCACATGCACGCGAGTACTGTCCAAATCTCCGACCAATCACATACAGCTAGTTGGCATTCAATTGACGTATAAAGTTTCGGGCATTTTGATTGGGTTTTGGATAGAAAATTCACAAAAAAGTCATTTCTATTTATTTTTTAATGGCTTTGCGGGGTGACTGGGGATATGTAAAGATGTGCACGACCACCCTTGGATGGTTTTGAATGACCATAGAAAGTGCGAGCCCTCTAACTGAAAAATTGTGGATTTGTATAACGGGGACACACACACACACACACACACACACACACACACACACACACACACACAGACATTTTGCCATTTATATATGTAGATATATATATATTATTTATTTAAAGGTCACAATACATATATTAAAACACTACTAATAGTTTCCTATGCTGAGAGACCTCAAACATATTCTTCAGGCACAAACCACATATAACGAAGTAAAGAAATTGAATAATAGAAGAAATATGATAAAACTGAGTAGGCAACATATAATATCACTTACCAGATGAAGTACTTTTTTTATTGAATTTTCTATCGCCAAGCAGTACATTTTATATATGGAAGCACTCCGTCGGTTACGAATCAACGGAACAGCCTGCTCGTGAAATTAACGTTTAAGTGGCTTAGCATTCCACAGACACGTGTACCCTTAACGTAGTTCTCGGGGATATTCAGCGTGACACAGAGAGTGACAACGCCGGCCCTTTGAAATACAGGTACAACAGAAACAGGAAGTAAGAGTGAGAGAAAGTTGTGGTGAAAGAGTACAGCAGGGATCACCACCATCCCCTGCCGGAGCCTCGTGGGGCTTTAGGTGTTTTCGCTCAATAAACACTCACAACGCCCGGTCTGGGAATCGAAACCGCGATCCTATGACTGCGAGTCCGCTGCCCTAACCACTGGGTCATTGCACCTCCACACATTTTATATATATGTATATATGAGTATATATATATATATGTATGTATGTATACACGCACATATACCTTTTCAACTTATGGAACCGCCCCAACACATATTCTCTCTCTTGTTTGTCTGTCTGGCTCTCTCTCTTTCTCTTGTCTTTCTTTTTCTCTCTTTTTTTCCCCTTATCCCTTTCTGTTGAAGAACCTAAGTTTAAAACCTCGAAGACATTTCCACTTTTCTTGAGTGCCAAACTAATACACCTGCTTGTTGTTCCTTCACCTGTCTCTCTTTTGTTATTTGAAATATATATATATACTAGCAGTATCACCCGGTGTTGCTCGGGTTTGTAAGGGAAATAACTATATAAGCATTTTTAGAGAGTTATAGCCAAAAAATAGCAAAAAAATGCATTAAGAATGGGAAAAAAATGATGGTAAATTTTTTTTAAATCGTTGACACACCGTAGACATTTTTAGAGAGTTACTTCCCTTATATAATAACGAAAAAATGCATTAAAATGGAAAAAAATTATGGTAAATTTTTTTTTTAAATCGTAGACTCATCGTAGACGCGCGCTAATACCCAGAAGGGCTCGATATGAATCATGACTATAAGATACCCGGTTTTGGTTAAACTGCACCGCAAAATGTGGGAGTAGTTAGGAATCTAAATCGTAGGAGACAGACACACAACTTCACTTTTATATATAAAGAAGATATATATATATATATATATGTCATTCAACTAGTTGAATAATATTCTTAAGGTCGCAATTTACTCACATGCACCATCTTTCAGAGCTTGTCACTAATTCAGTCCTGAACCAAATTGATAATTGTTGACTGGTCCCTAGCTACATTTTGGCATAAGAAAGTTGAGATTTAGTCCAGTAGAAAAAATATTTGCATCAAAATTTGTAGCGATATTATAGAAGAGTAAGTTGTGCCTCCAATCAAGTTTAGATCTAAATAACTTTACTTTAAAAGCAAAATATATTTATCTTAGCTTCAATGGTAGAAGAAGGCATGAGAAATTTCATAGTCTTGGTCCCATGCAACAAAAATTTGTATCAAAAAAGATGTGAGGTAAAATATGAGAAAAAATATAAGTAAGGCAAAAAATTGGATTTAAGTATAATTAACTTCTTATTTTGCGTGAAGGCGCATGGCTCAGTGGTTAGAGCGTCGAGCTTACGATCGTGAGGTTGTGAGCTCGAATCCCGGTCTGGGATGCGTGTTGTGTTCTTGAGCAAGGCACTTTATTTCACGTTGCTCTAGTTCACTCAGCTGTAGAAATGAGTTGCGACGTCACGGGTGCCAAGCTGTATCGACCTTTGTCTTTCCCTTGGATAACACTGGTGGCGTGGAGAGGGGAGGCTGGTATGCATGGGCGACTGCTGGTCTTCCATAAACAACCTTGCCCGGACTTGTGTCTAGGAGGGTAACTTTCTAGGTGCAATCCCATGGTCATTCATGACCGAAGGGGGTCTTTACCCCTTATTTTGAAAACAAACTATATTTTGATTAAGCTTAAATGATAGAGCTCAATTCGAGGAATTTCGTGGTATCGATCTCATGCAATGAAGTTTAAAAAAAAAATTTTTATGAGCGTTTGTTTTTCAAATTTGAGGGTGATAATATAGTTCTATACTTTTTTCATGAATGTAGTTCTATAAGGGATCTTTTGATATATGTCACCGGCATCATTGAGGTACAGAAAAAATTTTTAACAACACTGCTAATTGACACATTATTAATTAGCATAATAGCATAGCCTGGAAAAAACATGAAGTATATGGAAAAATGCGAGCATGATAAATAATACTCTTAATATCATAAACCTGGAAAAGTACTGGATAAGTTATTACAATTGGAAAAGTTCAGGACATCTTATTACATCTGGCAAAATACAGAACAAGACAATTTTTACTTAAAATATTACAGCTAAGGATAAAATTGGAATTTTAAAAATTATTTGATTTTAATTTTACAAATTAGAAAAGGTACCATCATCATCATTGTTTCACGTCCATTTTCCATGCTACCATGGGTTGGACGGTTCGAATGGGATCTGGGAAGTCAGGAGGCTGCACCAGGCTCCAGTCTGATCTGGCAGTGTTTCTACAGTACCATCATTTTGTTAAAATACTGACACTCTAGAATTCTTCAAAAACAAGAGCCAGAAGTACCAATATAAAGTTTTATGCAAAGTAGAATAGTATATATGGTAGGCAAATTCATTATGTAAAAAATAGGCATTGGGTCAAGACTAAAAATGTGAAGACTTGGTAATAACTCAAGCAAATTTTATTGTGAATTTGATGTTATAGATGTAACATATAACTAATTTTTATATTTTGTTTATTGTGGCACGTAAAAAGCACCATCCGATCGTGGCCGTTTGCCAGCCTCGTCTGGCGCCTGTGCTGGTGGCACATAAAAAGCACCATCTAATCGTGGCCGTTTGCCAGCCTCGTCTGGCACGTAAAAAGCACCCACTACATTCACGGAGTGGTTGGCGTTAGGAAGGGCATCCAGCCGTAGAAACATTGCCAGATCAGACTGGGCTTGGTGCAGCCTTCTGGCTTCCCAGACCCCGTTGAACTGTCCAACCCATGCTAGCATGGAAAGCGGACGCTAAACGAAGATGATGATGATTGTGCTAACTAATTATGTACTACTATTATTTTTTATAACCGATTTTCAAATTTCTAATTATTAATTAATAATTTAAAAAATGAACTTTTTTAAAGTGCAAAAAATATTTTAACTGAATTATTTTTTATTTCTAATAGAAGTAACAAGTAATAACAGACAGAAGTAATAACATGTAATAAAATTTTTAGTTTTAATAAAAGCTAATATTTTCTAAATCTAAATATTTTATTTGAAATTTTATCCTTAGCTGCAATATTTTAAGTAAAAATTTTCTTGTTCTGTACTTTACCAGATGTAATAAGTTGTCCTGAACTTTTCCAAGTGTAATAAATTGTCCTGTCATTTTCCAGGTTTATAATCTTCAGAATATTATTTCTCTTGCTCACATTTTTCCCATGTTATATGTGTGTATATATATATATATATGAAATTTATTGTGCATTTGTGTGTAAACATAACAACACTTATCCATTGTGTGTAAACATATTTACTCACTCATTCATTGTGTGCAAACGTGGCTGTGTGGTAAGTAACTTGCTAACCAACCACATGGTTCCGGGTTCAGTCCCACTGCGTGGCATCTTGGGCAAGTGTCTTCTGCTATAGCTC
Source organism: Octopus sinensis (assembly GCF_006345805.1). Lineage (NCBI taxonomy): Eukaryota > Metazoa > Mollusca > Cephalopoda > Octopoda > Octopodidae > Octopus > Octopus sinensis. Next base: position 13,259,394 of record NC_043020.1, read on the forward strand.
CAGGCCGACCAATGCCTTGTGAATGGATTTGGTAGACGGAAACTGAAAGAAGCCTGTCGTATATATGTATATATATATGTATGTGTGTCTGTGTTTGTCCCCCTAGCATTGCTTGACAACCGATGCTGGTGTGTTTACGTCCCCGTCACCTAGCGGTTCGGCAAAAGAGACCGATAGAATAAGTACTGGGCTTACAAAAGAATAAGTCCCGGGATCGATTTGCTCGACTAAAGGCGGTGCTCCAGCATGGCCGCAGTCAAATGACTGAAACAAGTAAAAGAGAGTAAAAGAGAATATATATATATTTTTTTTTTTATTGCCCACAGGGGGCTAAACATAGAGGGGACAAACAAGGACAGACAAAGGGATTAAGTCGATTACCTCGACCCCAGTGTGTAACTGGGGTAGATGTGTGTAACTGAAAGGATGAAAGGCAAAGTCAAACTCACTGAAATTTGGACTCAGAACATAACGGCAGATGAAATACTGCTAAGCATTTCACCCGGCGTGCTAGCGATTCTGCCAGCTTGCTGCCTTCATGTGCAAATATATATATTCACTCGCTCATTCATTGTCACCAAATATATATTTGCTTGTTCATTCATTGTCACCAAATATATATTTGCTCACTCATTCATTGTCACCAAATATATATTTGCTCACTCATTCATTGTCACCAAATATATATTTGCTCACTCATTCATTGTCACCAAATATATATTTGCTCACACATTCATTGTCACCAAATATATATTTGCTCACTCATTCATTGTCACCAAATATATATTTGCTCACACATTCATTGTCACCAACTTATATATTTTCTCACTCATTCATTGTCACCAAATATATATTTGCTCACTCATTCATTGTCACCAAATATATATTTGCTCACACATTCATTGTCACCAAATTATATATTTTCTCACTCATTCACTGTCACCAAATATATATTTGCTCACTCATTCATTGTCACCAAATATATATTTGCTCACTCATTCATTGTCACCAAATATATATTTGCTCACACATTCATTGTCACCAAATATATATTCACTCACTCATTCATTGTGTGCAAATATATATTCACTCATTCATTGTCACCAAATATATATTTGCTCACACATTCATTGTCACCAAAATATATATTTTCTCGCTCATTCATTGTCACCAAATATATATTTGCTCGCTCATTCATTGTGTGCAGATATATATATTTGCTTGTTCATTCATCCTGTGCAAATATATATCAACTCACTCATTTATTGTGTACATATATACTGGCGAAAAAGTTCTATTTCTTATAAAATATTTTGTTACTAACACCATACAAATTATTTTTATCTTTTACACCTTATGCAGAATTTATTTCTCTTTCGAATGATGCAGACAGTAAATATTTTTATACAACTCAAAGAATTCTTATTCTAAATTAATATAACCATTTCAAAATTACCAGCAAAATTAGTTTAAGACCGTATCATTATAATTTTATTTAAAGCTTAAGATTGTAGCAAAAATGAGCAACAAGAACGAAATATATATTAGTGCCACTGGTGCTGGTGCCATGTAAAAAGCACCCAGTACACTCTGTAAAGTGCTTGATGTTATGAAGAGCATCCAGCTGTAGAAATGGTTGCAAAACAAACAATGGAACCTGGTACAGCCCCCAACCTTGCCACTTCCTGTCAAACCATCTACCCCATGTCAGTCTAGAAAGCAGATGTTAAATGATGATGTCTCTTCTGTAGCCATCAACTATCAAAGAGGAATGTCAAGTACAAGAGTGTCCCTGACAGCTGTCAGTCTCTCTAACAGCTGTCAGTCTCCCTAACAGCTGTCAGTCTCCCTAACAGTTGTCAGTCTCCCTAACACCTTACTCTCCCTAACAGCTGTCAGTCTCCCTAACAGTTGTCAGTCTCCCTAACAGCTTACTCTCCCTAACAGCTGTCCAGACTCCCTAACAGCCATCAGCCTCCCTGATGACCATTAGTCTCCCTTATGTCAGTCCTCCTCAGCTCCCCATGTCTAATCATATTTCTTTATTGTCCACAAGGGGCTAAACATGGATGGAACAAACAAGGACAGACAAAGGGATTAAGTCGATTACATTGACCCCAGTGTGTAACTTGTACTTAATTTATCGATCCAAAAGGATGAAAGGCAAAGTCGACCTGGGCAGAATTTGAACTCAGGGCTGACGAAATACCACTAAGCATTTCACCCAGCGTGCTAACATTTCTGCCAGCTCTTGGAAACAGGTGAGGACTGGTGACAGGAAGGGTACCCAGCCATAGAAAATCTGCCTCAACATATTTTGTCCAACCAATACGAGCATGGAAAACTGGATGTTGAAACAAAGCTGAGGATTCTTCGTGTTTACATTTGTCTTGTAAAGCGATCCATCTCTGTAGAAATCCCAGTTCCAAGGAAGCTGAGATAATGAACAATCTTGATTGATTAAGTTTTCCTAGAAGAGAGATTTCAACTTAGTCAGCAATTCCCATTTGTTTTACTAGATTTATGAAGCTGCACGGACCAAAAGGTCAGTTTGTCCACTAACACTGTTCCCTTCCGCTTGTACATCTCGTTGACTTTTAGTAATTAGTGTCCTGTGATCTGATGTTGTTAATTATATGTTTGGTAATTATAATGGCTGAAGTTAAATATAACCTTGTGTTCTACATGTGTGGCTGTGTTGAAGATACATGTCCAACATGTTAATGTATGAAACAGAGAGAGACAGACAGACAGACAAAATGAGTATTAAAGACTGGAGCACATAATTATAACATCGTGACTATAGTAAAGCACACTGCTAACATGGTTGGACATGGTATTGACTTATAAAAACATTTAATATACTTTATAGCATATTATGGTATTATGGTTGCATGACAAAATATCATGAACCCACAAATCATTAGTAAAAAAGCACCATCTGTTCGTGGCCGTTGCCAGCCTCGCCTGGCCCCCGTGCCGGTGGCACGTAAAAAGCACCATCCGTCTGTGGCCGTTTGCCAGCTCCATCTGGCACCTGTGCGGGTGGCACGTAAAAAGCACCCACTACACTCACGGAGTGGTTGGCGTTAGGAAGGGCATCCAGCCGTAGAAACACTGCCAGATCAGACTGGGCCTGATGCAGCCTTCTGGCTTCACAGTCCCCACTTGAACCGTCCAACCCATGTTAGCATGGAAAGCGGACGCTAAATGATGATGATGATGATGATATATATATATATAAGGAACCTGCATAAAGTAGATGTAGGCGTTTTTAAATCAAAGCTGGGCCTCTTCCTATCGAGGGTCTCAGATGTACCTACACCACAGCAAGAGGTGCAAATGAGGGTAGCTATATCAAACTTCATTCTTCACCAAGTGCCACATATTGGAGGAGGCTCTCAGTAATAACAGTGTAGCAAAACGGGGGTGCATCAGCATGGCCGCAGGTCTGAGCTGAAACTACAGAAATATATATATATATATATATATATATATATAAAAATATATATATATATGGAGGCACAACGGCAGCAATAATGGATTGTCCAGTTGAAATCTAATGGCTTTGATTTCTTAGAAATTAACCCGTCTATGGGTGGTCAGCTAACAAATGCTTCCCCTAGGTTTGGTTATGGATCGCCGCTGTGTTAGATGACTATCCTGTTGTGGAGACAGTGAGGCAACCTTGTATTTGTTTATAAGACAACTACTTGAGACTCCAAAATTTTTGACTAATACCAGTATAATAGTGTAATACTGAATGCTGTGTGTGACTTTTACCTGAGAATGTACCTTCAGAATGTAAAAATATAAAACAAAGCTATGTAAGCCTGTAGGCCTATTTATGACCAAATTGACTTATGACCAGTCAGTCAGAGCCAATTGTGGTCGTAAGTCGATGATGACCTGTATATATAAACATATACACATACATTCTTCCAGAGGGGAGATTTTGCATTTTAATATTTCACCTCGGCAAATCGAAACTAATAACTTGATGTAGAACTCAATAGACTTATGCTTCAGAATGAAGCATTTGTCAAGTCCACTATGAGGCCACTGCAGCTTGTAGCAGAAACAGCTGTGAGCTAATGAAGTTCATAAGTTAATCTGTTTTTCCTTTGTCATCTTATATATAATAATAATAATAATAATAATAATAATATGTATATATCATCATCATCATCATCGATTAACATCCGTTCTCCATGCTAGCATGGGTTGGACGGTTCGACCGGGGATCTGGGAAGCCAGAAGGCTGCACCAGGCTCCAGTTTGATCTGGCAGTGTTTCTGAACCCGTTACCCTCTGTGTGTGTGTTACAGAAAAAAAATCAACTTTTAACACATGAAGGGGGTCTTTACACTTTACTGTTTATGTATGTCATTATTGAGGTTATTTCAAGACCTTTGGCCAATAGAGAAAGAGCCAGTTTCTAACCTAGATTCTAGGTTCCTTCATCAGAATTTCAACATCAACAACAGGATATTTTTTTTGTATATATGTATGTATGTGCAGATTTGTATGTTTTATGTATGTATTATCATGCATATAGTTACATGACTAGAAATGCTCATATATATTCAAACGATAAACTTCTGGAAAGTTTTACAGATTTTTACAGTTCCATTGATGGATTGGATCTGTTGTCTTCGAATTAACTTTCTCCTTTCTGGTTTTGAGAAGCCCAATTTTTCAAGATTGGTATTTAGGCAGTGTGTTACATACCCCAGGGCCACAAATAATTACAGGTATAAACCTGAACTTGTAATCTGAATGGAGTAATTGCAGATTTCTCAATAGATCAGCATAAGTGTTCTCTTTTTCACTGATCTTCAGCTTTATGTTAACCTCAGGAGTGGCTGTGCGGTAAGTAGCTTGCTAACCAACCACATGGTTTCGGGTTCAGTCCCGCTGCGTGGCATCTTGGGCAAGTGTCTTCTGCTATAGCCCCAGGCCGACCAATGCCTTGTGAGTGGATTTGGTAGACGGAAACTGAAAGAAGCCTGTCGTATATATGTATATATATATATATATATATATATATATATATGTATATATGTGTGTGTGTGTGTTTGTCCCCCTAGCATTGCTTGACAACCGATGCTGGTGTGTTTACGTCCCCGTCACTTAGCGGTTCGGCAAAAGAGACCGATAGAATAAGTACTGGGCTTACAAAGAATAAGTCCCGGGGTCGATTTGCTCGACTAAATGCGGTGCTCCAGCATGGCCGCAGTCAAATGACTGAAACAAGTAAAAGAGTATCCGTTGGGCTGCTAATTTCCACAACTGTGCACAGTTTCTCTTCTCTATCCCAAATCATTATATCGGGTCTGTTGTGCTTACATTTTATTGAGGTCTTCACTGGAACATTCCACGAGTATTCCTTTTTGTTATGAGTGGCTATGGTTTCTACCATACTGTGGGTTCTTATTTCTTTGTGCTTGGGATTATCCTTCTGATGGATTTCATTGTAGAGTGTCCTTCCTACAATGTCATGTCTCATTGGTAGATAATACCATGATGATATTTTCGGACAACTCCTTATGATGTGAGTGATATCTTCAGTGTGAACTCCACAAAGTCTGCATTGGTTGTCACATTTTACTGCTTTTCCTGCATATCTACCCCTTATGTGCATCAGGTACTTGGTTGATATTTCCTGTTCCTGGATTGCAAACGCATACCCTTCAAAGTGGGAGGTAGTAATCCAGCTATTCATCCGTGATAAACTGCTTTGATGATCGATGTTACTATCATCACAGGGTTTTCTATGTGTGTATGCATATATGTCCAAATGTATGCATGTATGTACATAAGTATATATGCATGTACATATGTGTGTGTGTATGCATGCATGTACATGTTTGTGTGTGTGTGTGTATGTATGCATGTACATACATGTGTGCGTGTATGTATGTATGCATGTATATGCGTATGTATGTATGTATGTATGCATGTACATATGTATGTGTATATATGTATGCATGTATATATGTATGTGTATATATGTATGCATGTATATATGTATGTGTATGTATGTATGCATGTACATATGTATGTGTGCATATACATACATATGTGTGTGTATGTATGTGTGCATGTACATACGTATGTGTGTGTATGTATGTGTGCATGTACATACGTATGTGTGTGTATGTGTGCATGTACATACATATATGTGTGTGTATGTATGTATGTACATACATGTGTGTGCATGTATGTATGCATATGCTTACGTATGTGTATACGCATGTACATACGTGTGTGTGTGTGTGTGTGTAAGTATGTATGCATGTATGTATGTAGAGAGATAGCTAGACATGAATGTATTACTAGTTATATTTCTGTCTGACTGTCTGAGACTTAGAGACAGACAGACAGACAGTGTGTGTCAGAGTGAGAGAGAGAGAGACAGACAGACAGACATACATGCATGCAAAGAGAAACTGTGTGTGTGTGTGTGTTTGTGTGTGTAGTTTTCGCCAGATTAAGTCCAGTTGTGTTATGATAGTAAATGTAAATATAAGGATATCTGAAACAACAAATTTTTCTAGTTTTTACCCTGGGGAGTGGGGCAAGGTAAGAATGGGAGGTCCTTGTTAACAAATCGTCAAAACATGTTTTTTGCGTTTCTGTGCATGTGTACCAGTTTACCTTAATTGTCTACCTCCCATGTTGTAAACTATAGTGAGGTGGCATTTCATTGAATCACCTTACATCATTTGTGATTGTGTTTGTAGAAATAAAACTCCAAGGTGCCCACCTCCATTGACTCCAAGTTCTAGCTTTGGATTCTCAATTAAAATGATTCCACTACATTTATAGTCATGCTGCTTATGATTTAGGGAAAGGCATGAATGCCTCAACACATCATTTGTGATTGTGTTTGTAGAAATAAATCTCCAAGGTGCCCACCTCCATTGACTCCGAGTTCTAGCTTTGGATTCTCAATTAAAATGATTCCACTACATTTATAGTCATGCTGCTTATGATTTAGGGAAAGGCATGAATGCCTCAACACATCATTTGTGATTGTGTTTGTAGAAATAAATCTCCAAGGTGCCCACCTCCATTGACTCCGAGTTCTAGCTTTGGATTCTCAATTAAAATGATTCCACTACATTTATAGTCATGCTGCTTATGATTTAGGGAAAGGCATGAATGCCTCAACATCGTAGCATCTGCTCCCCTGAAGTGATTTTCACCTGTCCAATATCGACCTGTCTGAACCCACCCCCTCATCCTGTGGTATACGCTGTAACGCTTTTGATTCAAACCCCAACCCCTAAGACCCACCACAACTGCCGCCACCGCTACTTCTATGATACAAATGACACAAACTTCGTGTCTTAACCCTTTAGCATTTAAACCGGCCATATCCGGCCAAAAGTATTCTGCCTGTTTTATGTTCAAACTGGCCAGATCTGGCCTCTCACACCAACCCTACAATATCGCTTTAAAAATTAACAGCTACCTCTTCAAAATCTCATAGCTACAAGGTAATGCCTGATTAGTTCAAAACAATGTGGATAAAAAAGCATTAACTTTGGCAGAATAATGCGAACACTAAAGGGTTAAAATGATTTAAATTAAAATCTTCCATCAAAATTTCATAGCAATTTTTGGCTCAAATACGAGATTATTATTATTATTAATAATAATAATAATAATAATAATAATAATAATAATGAGTTGCATTTATGTTTTCATTTTGCAAGATTTTAAATGTGAAATCATGTATTGAAACAAATATTGTTATATTTGGGGGATGGTCGTGTTTTGCCATTTAAACACACATACTATATTTGATCTTCACTTTATTATTATTACTATTAGACAATAAGAAGTGCGCGATGCAATTTGCAATGAATTGTTTATTTAACGGTTTGAACAATATTTTAACAGATTGCCTGTCTTCATCAGGTTCAAAAAGTAAAATGAAAGCTAAAATTGCAGGAAAACAGAAATTAACACTTGGCTTGTCAATCTTTATAAATTACTATTATTGTTATTAGTTTAATAATAATAATAATAATAATAATGATGATGATAATAATGATAATAATAATGATGATGATGATGATGATGATAATAATAATAATTATGTTGATGATGATAATAATAATAATTATGTTGATGATGATAATAATAATAATTATGTTAATGATGATAATAATAATAATTATGATAATAATAATAATAATAATAATTATGATAGTAATAATAATAATAATTATGATAGTAATAATAATAATAATAATTATGATAGTAATAATAATAATTATGATAGTAATAATAATAATAATAATAATAATCATGATAATAAAGTGAAGATAAAAAAAAATAGTGCATGTGTTTAATCAGCAAACGTTGATGACCATCTCCACATGTAACAATATAATAATAATAATAAAGTTATTTTACTAAATTCTTCATTTTTTTTTTTCATTTTTCCAAAATTAATTAAAACGAAGACAGTGTACTCTTACAGAAATATGGTAACAAAAGGTTTCATATTATCTCACATCATATATTGGGGGCAAATGTGGGCTGTGGTGAAGAAATTTGCTTCCCGTGAACTCAGGTTCAGTTCCACTGTGTAAATTTAAAAATTTAAAAATATAAATTAAAAAATTTTAAATTTTAATAATTCAAATTTTAAATTTTATATTTTATATATATATTACATATTATATTAATTATATATCTTTTTTGTTTTTTATGTATTGGTTTATGTCTATCACTATTTGAGTTGCCTAATAGTGGTTTTATCTCTAATATATATATATATATATATATATATATATATATATATATATATATATACATACTGCATTAAAAACTGTGATGAGTGAAAATTTTGTAAATGATAATTATAGGCTTTAAGCTTTAATACACTGTGAATGCTTATATATATATCCAAAAGTTAGGGAATGGAGTAGATAACTCTTCAGGCCAAGGATACCTTGATTACATGAAGTTTGTATGTGTATATGAGTTTTTATGCAAGCTGGAGTTGATCACTATCTTATGTGGCAGACTTGAATAATTATTGAGAGATATCTCTCTGAACATGAAACCAATAGTCTGGTTGTGTCATGAATAAAGAATATTTATCCACCAAAGTGGTTTTGTACATTCATTCTTACTGTTCAGTATTAACGTGTGTGTCTGTGTGTAGATAGAAATATTGATATATATGCAATACATGCAAAGGGTATTTGTTTGTGCCTCCTTGTCTTGACATGGCATTACTGTTGTAAATGAGTGTCACCGTCGTACAAGCAGTGTCATTCATTTCCGATATTCTGTGGGAACAAGGCCATGGAGAAGCAGATACCTTACTTGTAACTGGGTAAGGGTTGGCGACAGGAAGAGCATCCAACCCATGCAAGTATTGAAAGGTAGACGTTAAAATGATGTGATGGCCATCATATACAAAGAAATAATTTCAGTTATTCCCCCTGATCTCCTGTGTTCCTTTCCTGGTGTAGTAGTGTACCGCATCTTATGGGTTAACAGTCTTATTATTCCACAATATATTAATATAGTATTTATTTCACATAGCTACAAGAAATAGTCCAAAAGACATTGTCTTTTAATTAATTCATTAATTAATTAGTTTCATATTCAGCTACATGTACTTTTATTTGAAAATAATATTTGTTGTTGTTGTTGTTCTTATTAGCTTACTTCTCAGAGCTTTCAGTCATACTTGCTCTGGTTGATTCTGTGAGAGTGGACAGCAACCTGTTGTCAGAGGTCTCTTAGGGTCGCTTTATGCAAATTATAAGCTCTGGTACTTGGATGTTAACTTATCATAGATATTATTATTATTATTATTATTGTTAATGTCGCAAACTGGCAGAATTGTTAACATGCCGGGCAAAATGCTTTGCAGTATTTCATCTGCTGTTATGTTCTGAGTTCAAATTCCACCGAGGTCGACTTTGCCTCTCATCCTTTCAGGATCAATAAATTAAATATCAGTGAAATACTTGGGTCGATGAAATTGACACATCCCCTTCCCCAAAATGGTTGCCCTTGTGGAAAAATTTGAAACCACCATTATTATTATTATTATTATTATTATTATTATTGAGTGAGAGAGCAGTTCATGCCATCAAAGTGACACTGGGGTAAAATATACGAAGCCCAATATACCCATCACGACTACCCGTCTGATAAAGGTACACCAGGCACATGCATCACAACCATATGTGCGCGACATGGTGATCTCATATCAAGATAAACAGCACATGACCTTGCAGGTGGGGCCCAGTTAGAATTTTCTTCAGGTTGAGTAGCCCATCCCGCTCAAACGGTCCCTGAATAAGGGTTGTTTAAGGATGTTGAAAGAACCACCCATGTTTCCAGAGGTGAACTATTCAAACCCCAAAGAATCCCTCTCAACACATGGCTATGATGCTCCCCCACTACTTCTGCTCGTGATCAGAGATGCACATATCGTCAGCCACTAAGGGACATGCTCAACTGGTTAAGGTCAAACAACTGACAAGCAAATCTGTGGTATTGAGCAGAATATTTGCTGTAGCCCATCTTTTATACCAAGACAAAACAATGTACATGATAACACTTCCAATCAGTTAAGATCAGAAGCCATGAGAGCCACTGCCTGGTACTTCATCTATTATTATTATTATTATTATTGATATTATTATTATTATTATTGATATTATTATTATTATTATTGATATTATTATTATTGATATTATTATTATTATTATGGCAGTGAGTTGGCAGAATTGTTACCATGCCGAGCGAAATACTTAGCTGTATTTTGTCTCCCACTGATCTGAGTTCAGATTTCGCCAAAGCCAACTTTGCCTTTCATCCTTTTGGGGTCGTTAAATTAAGTACCAGTGAAATTAAGTACCTCATGATTGTAAGCTCTATGCTCTAACCACTGAGCCATGCGCCTTGTATGTATATATATATATATATATAATTATACACACATACAACAGACTTCTTTCTGTTTCCATCTACCAAATCCACTCACAAGGCTTTGGGTCAGTGAATGTAATGTGTTGGGGAGTACCTGGCATTCTATCTGCTATAATAATGAGGGTTCCAGTTGATCCAATTAATGGAACAGTCTGCTCATGAAATTAATGGGCAAGTGGTTGAGCACTTGATGGACATGTCCCCTTAACATAGCTCTGGGGGAGATTCAGCGTGATACAGAATCTGACAAGGCTGGCCCTTTGAATTACTGGTACAAATTATTTTTGCCAGTTCAGTGAACTGGAGCAACATAAAATAGAGTACCTTGCTCAAGGGCACAGCACATCACCAGAAATCCTTACACTCATGAGCTGAATACCCTAACCACTGAACCATGTACTTCACACATTGGGGAATAAACGTCATCATCATCATCATCGTTTAACGTCCGCTTTCCATGCTAGCATGGGTTGGACGGTTCTACCTGGGTCTGGAAAGCCAGAAGGCTGCACCAGGATCCAGTCTAATCTGGCAGTGTTTCTACAGCTGGATGCCCTTCCTAACGCCAACCACTCCGTGAGTGTAGTGGGTGCTTTTTACGTGCCACCGGCACAGGTGCCAGACGAGACTGGCATACGGCCATGATTGGATGGTGCTTTTTACGTGCCACCGGCACAGGGGCCATGGGGGGCTGGCAACGGCCACGATCGGATGGTGCTTTTTACGTGCCACTGGCATGGGGGCCATGCGGGGCTGGCAAACGGCCACGATCGGATGGTGCTTTTTACGTGCCACCAGCACAGGGGCCATGCGGGGCTGGCAACGGCCACGGTCGGATGGTGCTTTTAAAGCAACCCACCCTCTTATTTGTGGGCCTTGGTTGAAGTAATTTTCAGCAAGTACTCCACATGTTGTTAACAGTGGGAGTGAAATACAGAGATACATGTGATCTTGATTTGAAACCCCTAACTCCAGCACCTGCCCACCCGAGTTACACCTCTTTTATTTTATCCCCCTTTCTCTCCCCCTTTCTCTCCCCCTTTCTCTCCCCCTTTTCACATCTGTAAACCATACCTTTAAGATCCATTATAAAGTCTTCATCCAGTTGCATATTAATTAATAGCAGAGCAAGAAGCCTTATGTTTGTAAATATATTTATAATTTCATGATTAAACAAATATGATATGCATATTTTCCTTAATCAAGGTATATTTTCTCGTTATTTCAGCCCATAGACATTTTAGACTAGTAATTAATATTACCAATAGTGCTCTACAGGAAAATGAGAAACATTTGGTGCTTCGTTATCAGATGTTGGTGCTGCCGCTTCTGAAAGTCCTGAATCATTTACAAGTCACCGCCAAGTCATGTTACCCAATACCTTAGCGTTTTGTTTATTTATTTAATAACCATTTTTACATTAACCCAAACTGCCTTCAGAATTTGGTATAAGTTTTCTTTTTTTTATTCATTTATATATAATATATATATATATATTATATATATATATATATACATACATACGTACGTAAATGTCAAATGATGAAAATGAGTGAAAACTTATATATACATATATATATAATATATATATACATATATATATATATATATATATATACATATATATATATATATATATATATATATATATATATACCTACATATGCATATATATATGCATATATTACATATATGCATATATATATATACATATATAATATATATATACATATATGCATATATATAACATATATATACATATATGCATATATATACATATATATACATATATGCATATATATACATATATATACATATATGCATATATATATATATATACATACATATGCAAATATATATACATATATATACATATATATATACATATATATATATATATATACATATATATATACACATATAGATATACACACACACACACACACCACACACACACACACACACACACACTTTTGATACCATGTTTAAACCAGTTCTTAGGTGTTTCGCAAGGAAATGGTCTGCAGCAATTTCCAAATTCCAGTCTTCTGTCTTTTTTTTTTTTTTTTTTTTTTTAAGCTGAACTAATTATTAAACGAAGTTCGAGAGTTAATTACCAGTTTGGAAGAATTTCGAGCTTAAAATGTTGGTCTTCTGCAAGTTAATTTGACGAAGAACAGAATTAATGGTAGAGAACCATCTCAGAGACTAACAAATTGTAAATGAACCAGAATGAAAGAGCTTCTATATGGGTTGCAGAACATGCTAGAAATAACAACTAAGTCTCCCTCATATCAACTTTTTGAAAAGGAAACACGTCAATCTGTTGTCTCTGATCCCTTTTCATTCCAATATAACTACTTACTTTGTGTGTGTGTGTGGGGGGTGTAATAGTATGACAAGAGAAATAGTGTACACTTTTACTCTTCTACTTCAGTCATTTGACTGCGGCCATGCTGGAGCACGTGAAAAGCACCCACTACACTCTCGGTGTGGTTGGCGTTAGGAAGGGCGTCCAGCTGTAGAAATTCTGCCAAATCAAGACTGGAGCCTGGTGCAGCCATCTGGTTCGCCAGCCCTCAGTCAAAATCGTCCAACCCATGCTAGCATGGAAAGCGGACGTTAAATGATGATGATGATGATTAACCCCGGAAATAATTCAAGAGAATATCAATTTAGAGGCATCAGCAACACATCTTCTGGGGAGAAACTAGTCTTTAACCCTTTAGTGTTCGCATTATTCTACCAAAATTAATCCTTTTTTATCCACATTGTTTTGAACTAATCCTGCATTATCTTGTAGCTATGAGATTTTGATGAGGCAGCTGTTTATTTTTCAAACGATATTGTAGGGTTGGTGTGAGAGACCAGATCTGGCCAGTTTGAACATAAAACAGGCAGAATACTTTTGGCCGGATATGGCCGGTTTAAATGCATTATCTTGTAACTATGAGAATTTGATGAGGCAGCTGTTAATTTTTCAAACGATATTGTAGGGCTGGTGTGAGAGACCAGATCTGGCCAGTTTGAACATAAAACAGGCGGAATACTTTTGGCCGGATATGGCCAGTTTAAATGCTTAAGGGTTAAAGGTAAACCTCAATATAAGAAGACAATAATAGCTGAAAACTGGAAAATTTCTTGGTGATTCTGATGGAATAGTAAATGGAAAATCCCATTAGCCTGTACATCAGGAAATCCATATAATAATAATAATAATAATAATAATGATGATGATCATAATAATAATAGTAATAATAATAATAATAATATGAACGTTATTTGGCACCGTACCTAACGAGGTTCTATTTATTTCTGAAAGTTAAGGGAAAAAGATGTTATTTATAGTTTAGCCAAATTTTGCCAAAGTATTGGTAACTTACAGAATTAATTTAGAAATTGATGAGAAAAAAACACCTGCTTCTCTGCAGAAGTTCCAAAAATAGTCTCTGAAGTAATAAAAGAACTTTTCCAGGAACTGATTGGATTCGGCGAGGTTTCCAGAAACAAAGTCTTAATTTATAATATTGGTTAAGCTTCCGTATTACCATTCCATGAGATATTACTCAGTACCGTTCTACCAGATGTGTCTGCATACATGCGTTCTTGTCAAAAAAAATTATAATTTGATGTAGGGTCTCTCTGATCTCTGCTCACCAAACATAGCTTTCTCAATAAAAGCATCTCTTGTTTGTCCCTGCTATTATTATTATTGTTATGATGATGATCGTCATCATCGTTTAGCGTCCGCTTTCCATGCTAGCATGGGTTGGACGGTTCAACTGGGGTCTGGGAAGCCAGAAGGCTGCACCAGGCCCAGTCTAATCTGGCAATGTTTCTACAGCTGGATGCCCTTCCTAACGCCAACCACTCTGTGATGATGATGATAATAATAATAATAATAATAATAATTTATTTACTACCCACAGTGGGGTAAACATAGAGGGGACAAACAAGGACCGAAAAAGGGTTTAAGTCGACTACATCAACCCCAGTGTGTTACTGGTACTTATTTAATCGACCCCGAAAGGATGAAAGGCAAAGTCGACCTTGGCGGAATTTGAACTCACAAATAGGAGGATATAGATGGATATAGGGTACTATTTGTACTGCATACACTCACTATACAGACATGAATATGTAGGTATGAAGGTGCAGGAGTGGCTGTGTGGTAAGTAACTTGATTACCAACCACATGGTTCCGGGTTCTGTCCCACTGTGGCACCTTGGGCAAGTGTCTTCTACTATAGCCTCAGGCCAACCAATGCCTTGTTAGTGGATTTGGTAGATGGAAACTGAAAGAAGCCCGTCGTATATATGTATACACATATATATATATATATACACTTTATTTAAAAGTAGCAGAAATTCAACAAAACCCGTTACTTAGAGTTTCACGTCCCCGTTCGTCGGACAGTTTTGTTAAAATATTTTAACATTACTGTCTGACAAACGTGAACGTGAAACTCCAAGTAACAGGTTTTGTTGAATTTCTGTTGCTTTCAAATAAAGCATATTACTCTACCCCTGGTATTTGAGTACTCTTTTTTCCACCTTGTTTCACATTTATGTGTTTACTCCAGTATATCATCATCATCATCATCATCATCGTCGTTTAACGTCCGTTCTCCATGCTAGCATGGGTTGGACGGTTCGACCGGGGATCTGGGAAGCCAGGAGGCTGCACCAGGCTCCAGTCTTGATCTGGCAATGTTTCTACAGCTGGATGCCCTTCCTAATGCCAACCACTCTGTAAGTGTAGTAATAATAATAATTATAATAATAATAATAATGATAATTAATAAACAAATAAAATATATATATATATATATGTGTGTGTGTGTGTGTGTGTGTATATGTTTGTGTGTCTGTGTTTGTCCCCCTAGCATTGCTTGACAACCAATGCTGGCGTGTATGCGTTCCCATAACTTAGTAGTTCGGCAAAAGAGACCGATAGAATAAGTACTAGGCTTACAAAGAATAAGTCTTGGGGTCGATTTACTCGACTAAAGGCAGTGCTCCAGCATGGCCACAGTCAAATGACTGAAACAAGTAAAAGAGTAAAAGAGACTCTCCTGTTGAAGACAACATTTAAGTACTCAGCTTTTTGCCGACTGACCTGCACAAATAATTTGTGTTTAGTGATTAGATGTTTGTGCTGAACAGGTGCTTGGTATGCCATGCGCCAAGTGTCAAAGTAATTACATAGCAAAATAAGATGAAGTGTTTTGCTCAAGAACACGATGCATCACCCAGTCTAGGAATTGAAATCATGATTGCTAGGTTGTGACACCCTAACCACTGAGCTAAAGACCTGGCAAACCAAGTGAGACCATAACCTCATGGCCTATGCCAGGGGTATAACCAGCCCATTTATGCATATCTTTCCTTCATTGGACACTAAACTCTGCTTGCGAACACTTGTTGAGGCAAGTGAAATCAAAATCAAAACCAAATACAATGACTGCATCCATGCTAGTGGAGTGCTAAGATCACCATCCGAACATGATCGTTGCCAGAGCAGCAAACTGGCTCCTGTGCAGGTGGCATGTAAAGAACACCATTTGAGCCTGGCCGTTGCTAGTACCGCTTGACTGGCCCTCGTCACAGTGGCACGTAAAAGCACCCACTACACTATTGGAGTGGTTGGCGTTAGGAAGGGCATCCAGCAGTAGAAACTCTGCCAGTTCAGATTGGAGCCTGGTGCAGCCATCTTGTTCGTCAGACCTCAGTCAAATCATCCAACCCATGCCAGCATGGAAAGCAGACGTTAAACAATGATGAAACGACAACAACAATGATGATGATATATATACTCTTTTACTCGTTTCAGTCATTTGACTGCAGCCATGCTGGAGCACCGCCTTTAATCGAGCAACTCGACCCCGGGACTTATTCTTTGTAAGCCCAGTACTTATTCTATCGGTCTCTTTTGCCGAACCGCTAAGTTACGGGGACGCAAACACACCAGCATCGGTTGTCAAGCAATGCTAGGGGGACAAACACAGACACACAAACACACACACACACACACATATATATATATACATATATACGACAGGCTTCTTTCAGTTTCCGTCTACCAAATCTACTCACAAGGGGCTATAGCAGAAGACACTTGCCCAAGATGCCACGCAGTGGGACTGAACCCGGAACCATGAGGTTGGTAAGCAAGCTACTTACCACACAGCCACTCCTGCACCTTATATATATATATATATATATAGTAAGCCTACTCTTAATTCTATAGATATACGACAGGCTTCTTTCAGTTTCCATCTACCAAATCCACTCACAAGGGGCTATAGCAGAAGACACTTGCCCAAGATGCCACGCAGTGGGACTGAACCCGGAACCATGTGGTTGGTAAGCAAGCTACTTACCACACAGCCACTCCTGCGCCTTATATATATATATATATAGTAAGCCTACTCTTAATTCTATAGATTTTTTTTTTTCTATTTCGCAGACTCGATAGTAACAACATTCAATAGAAGTCTAAGTGCCATATTGTAAACTAGTTGCAATCCGCACTGCTGTTGTAGTTGCTGTTCTATATCTCTGTAGCTGATGGTTCTCTGATAATTGTATAAATTTGTCAGCAACAAACGAAAATAGTATCAGAGCAAAATATTCTCATTTAATAAGCAGTAGAAAGTTGAAGACTCTAATAGCTACCTACTTGTTGCAAAGCCATATTGGACTGTCAGCTGCCTCTGTTAGAGTGAGTTCTTCATTGATTTCCTTCATTGATTACCACGTTCCTTACTTTTGTCTTGCAGCTTTTAATAACTCCATTATTTTCCTTTGTTAGTCTTCTTCATTTTCTTCTGTGAATCTTCTGTCTTTCTCCGTTCTCTAATCTTAACTCCATTAAAGTTCAACATCTTTCATGGTTGCTTGTCTTAACCCTGTTCTTACATTTCCACCATTAACTTACCGTTCTTATCAAATCGGCGCCAACACTGTCACCTGTCAACATCATCTTGGGTTTCTTATGACAAATCTTTTATCTTTTATTCTTTTAATTGTTTCAGGCATTTTTGACTGCAGCCATGCTGGAGCACCCCCTTGAAGGATTTTATTCGAACCATAAAATTATTAACCATCTTACAAACAATAACTCTGAGCACCTTTTCAAACTCCACCCGTCTAACACCCGTGGACATATTTACAAAGTCAGAAAACAGCACAGCTCCCATGACTTTAGGAAACATTTTTTCATGCTGAGATTTGCTGAAGCATGGAACAAACTGCTGGCATCAGTTGTTAGTTGTCGGAGCACTGCATCCTTCAAAACTTCCATGCTTTCTGAGATTCGCCATGCTGGAGCACCTCCTTGAAGGATTTTATTCGAACCATAAAATTAGTAACCATTTTACAAACAATAACTCTGAGCACCTTTTCAAACTCCACCCGTCTAACACCCGTGGACATGTTTACAAAGTCAGAAAACAGCACAGCTCCCATGACTTTAGGAAACATTTTTTCACACTGAGAGTTGCTGAAGCACGGAACAAACTGCCCGCATCAGTTGTTAGTTGTCGGAGCTCTGCATCCTTCAAAACTTCCATGCTTTCTGAGATTCGCCAACACTACACCTGATTTTCTCCCCTCCATACACACACACAAGCATGTATCTGACTCGTACATTGTTCGCTTTCCAGACATTTGTACATTACTGCATATGCTTTATACACACTTTCTGACAAGTTGTGGTGCACCTGAGCACTGTATACAATAATCTCATTATTATTAAATCGACCCCAGGACTTATTTTTTAAAGCCTGGTACATATTCTATTGGTGTCTTTTGCTGAACTGCTAAGTTACAGATTTATACATACCAACACTGGTTGTCAAGCAGTGATGGGTGACAAACACAGACCCAAAGACAGATGTACATATATTTAAATATAATAGTGTAGATTTATTATATGCTAGAAAGGGCAGTCAAACCCAAAACCACGCAAAAACATTCTTACATTAAAGCACATTGTTTGTACATGAGCAAGATAATTGAGTGAATAAAAATTTCTGTTAACCTTATAACCATGTGTTGCACCATTAATAACCAAATAAATCAACTAAGTTAATTAATTGATTAAATAGTCATCTGTAGCTCGTCAGTAAGGTCACTGTAAAATGCATAAATATGAGACTACAATACATGCCAAAAGCACAAAGTAAACAAATTCAGTTCTATCTTTATACATCTAGGATTCAGATCGAATGCCCTCAAGTCAATGTGCGAAACCAGAGTAATAGAGCAGTGAATAAATTCAAATGGATTCTATCCGGCTGAAGAATTTAAGTATTTAACTTAATAAATACAAGGGTAAAAATTAGTTATTAATTTATACCAGTGGTTAGCATGTGTAATAAATGTAAGAAAATAGATATTTTAAAATCTGAAAGTGTATGAAATATGGAATTTTCTCAGTTTGAACGGCAGTTTTTTCTAGCGGTGTCATATGAAATTGTCACCCATAATAAAACCCTAGTATCGATCTATTGCATTTCAATCTGTTTTAGGGTTAGGGGTGGGGGAAGGGTATCTATATTTCTTCACAAATGTAAATAAACCCAATCTGTTTCTTAAATGAGGGACATATTCATACAGCACAGAATATTTATTTTTACCTCAATAGACGGCACTGATCGGTTGAAATTGCAGAAATTGAAGGAAAAAAAACAACAAATATCTTACAAACTATAGAATTTTCTCAATAAAGCCAAGAGAAAAAGATGTTTTATAAACACATTCTACCAGTATACGAAGTTAAAAATTTTTTAGTTACCTGGAAATTATGTTAAAAACTGCCGTTCAAACCGAAAAGACACTTTCCCAAGGTACCACACAGTGGGACTGAACCTGGGACTATATGTTTGAGAAGCAAGCTTCTTACCACACAGCCACACATTCAACCAGAATGGTAGACAAGAACTTGTAGAGATTCAGTGTGGTGGTGGTGGTGGTAGCAACAGCGGTGGCTCAACTCATATTACTGGTACTTCAATTCTATGACGGAGTCTCTCTATACAGTTTGCTGACCTTCCAGAAATAGCAGCTAAATTTCCTTCATATCACATTTCTAATTTCTTTTTTTTTTGTTGGAAGAGGACAGATGGTCATATCTGGAAGGTATCTTGATCATAGATCTTGATAAGAATTAAATAGTTAGATATTTAAAATAGATCAGTGAAGTTAGTGCTGTAGGAATCAACTTTACAATTATTCAATGTAGAGGTACATAACTATGGACCATAGGATAGTGGGTTCACTTTCTATCTGAGTGCACGCACGCACACACACACACACACACACCACACACACACACTTACGTATTGACTGTATGGTAAGAAGATTGCTTCCCAATCTCGTGGTTCTGGGTTCAGTTCCACTGTGTGGTACCTTGGACAAGTGTCTTCTGTTATAGCTTCAGGTTGACCAAAGCCCTGTGATTTGGTAGATGGAAACTGAAAGAAGCCTGTTATATGTGTATATATATATGTGTGTGTGTGTGTGTGTGTGTGTGTGTGTGTCCTACCATCGCTTGACAACTGGTGTTGGTGTGTTTATGTCCCCTGTAACTTAGCGGTTTGGTAAAAGTGACTGATAGAATAAGTACCAGGACTTTGAAAAAAAAAAAAAAGAGGAAAATGTACTTGGGTTGATTTAGTTGACTAAGATTTTTCGAAGAGGTGCTCCAGCATGGCCACAGTCTAATGACAGAAACAAGTAAAAGATTAAGGATATGTGTGCTTGTGTGTGTATACACATACCATCCAATCCATACCAGCATGAAAAACAGACATTAAAAAATGATGATGATCACACACACACACACACACACACACACCACACACACACACACACACATTTAGAGAAATAATATAATTCTTCTCTATTTCTAATTCTTCTGAAGTTGAATGCATCATTTGAGGTTTGAATAAGAAACCTCTCTGCTAACATATCTGGGACAAATTCTCTATAAACAGACAGATCTATGGTATTATAGCACCATCGTTGGAAATATTAACACCATTTTCAGTATGTGTGTGTGTGTGTGTTTGTATGTTAGTGTGTGTATGTGTGTACATGTTCGTGTGTATATATTTGTATGTTTGTGAGTGTTAGTGTGTGTGTTTGTGAGTGTGTGTATGTAAGTGTATATGTTTGTGTGTGTGTGTGTATTAGTGTTTGTGTTTGTATGTTAGTGTGTGTATGTGTGTACATGTTCGTGTGTATATATGTGTATGTTTGTGAGTGTTAGTGTGTGTGTTTGTGAGTGTGTGTATGTAAGTGTATATGTTTGTGTGTGTGTGTGTATTAGTGTTTGTGTATGTATGTTAGTGTGTGTATGTGTGTACATGTTCGTGTGTATATATGTGTATGTTTGTGAGTGTTAGTATGTATGTAAGTGTATATGTTTGTGTATGTTAGTGTTTGTGTGTGTCTATGTGTTTGTGTGTGTGCATGTTACTGTTTGTGTGTGTGTGTGTATTAGTGTTTGTGTTTGTATGTTCGCTTGTGTATGTATGTTAGAGTGTGTATGTGTGTACATGTTCGTGTGTATATATGTGTATGTTTGTGTGTGTATGTAAGTTATATGTTTGTGTATGTTAGTGTTAGTGTGTGTGTGTGTATGTTAGTGTTTGTGTGTGTGCATGTTACTGTTTGTGGTGTGTGTGTATGTATTAGTGTTTGTGTGTATGTGTGTGTGTGTGTGTGCATGTTACTGTTTGTGTGTGTGTGTGTAGGAGTGCATGTCAGTGTGTTCGTGTGTGTGTGTTTTCAAAGACGAATTACGTCGGAGTTCCTGCGGCTTTTAGGCAATAAATTTAAAATTAGGGTGTAAAGATATTTCGGGGGTGGGTGGGTTATTTCAGGGTTTATTTACCAGTGTCCTTATTCTCTGCCAAAAGAAGTCATCAGCACCAGTGTGCTTTAAATGTCAGCCGGTCGTTAAGTGATATCTCAAATCTCAGTTCCATTCTGCTAGTAGATTTGGTTTAATTTGATTACTACTGGGACATCATCAAACTGCTATTATATTCAGCTCCTTCCAAATTGACACTTCACCGTTTTACTGTCTTTTAGTTGAGACAAATGAGAAGGAAATATCTTTGACTCCATGCTTTCTTTGTTTGTTTATTTATTTATTTATTTATTGCTCTTCCCCACCCCTTTCATCGTACTGTTTGTGTGTGTGTGTAGGTGGAGGCATGGCTGTGTGGTTAAGAAGTTAACTTTGTAACCACGTGGTTTTTAAGTTCAGCCCCACTGTACGGAACTTTGTTTTCTACTACGGCTCCAGGCGATCCGTTGCCTAGTGAGCGAATTTGGTCGGCAGAAACTGTATAGAAGGCGGCAAGCTGGCAGAATCGTTAGCAAGCCGGGCGAAATGCTTACGATATTCTGTCTGAAGGTGGCGAGCTGGCAGAAACGTTAGCACGCCGGGCGAAATGCCTAGCCGTATTTCATCTGTCCATTACGTTGTGAGTCCAAATTCCGCCGAGGTCAACTTTGCCTTTCATCCTTTTGGGGTCGATTAAATAAGTACCAGTTATGCACTGGGGTTGATATAATTGACTTAATACCTATGTCTGTCCTTGTTTGACCCCTCTATGTTTAGCCCCTTGTGGGTAATAAAGAGATAGGTATTTTGTCTGCCGTTATGTTCTGAGTTCAAATTCTGCCGAGGTCGACTTTGCCTTTCATCCTTTCGGGGTCGATTAAATAAGTACCAGTTACGCACTGGG
>NC_043020.1:13287132-13307132 GCF_006345805.1 Octopus sinensis
CTGGATGCCCTTCCTAACGCCAACCACTCCGAGAGTGTAATATATATACATATATATATATATATATATATATATATATATACATATACATATATACGACGGGCTTCTTTCAGTTTCCGTCTGCCAAATCCACTCACAAGGCTTTGGTCGGCCCGAAGCTATAGTAGAAGACACTTGCCCAAGATGCCACGCAGTGGGACTGAACCCGGAACCATGTGGTTGGTAAACAAGCTACTTACCACACAGCTACGTCTGCGCCTAGATCTTTCATTAACTTAGAATCTTTCATTAAGATTCATTATTTTAGTTTTTTATTTCTTTAAGTTTCAAAGTTATTGGTGTTACCATTCAACCTCTCTTCTTCCCTAATTTGTCCCTCAGCTAAGAGCGGGCTGCAATGAGATATAAATTAATATTTTATTCAATATGTGTGTTTCAAAAGATATTTCTTACTTTTGATTGCATGCCTTCATTTTTGGAAATTAAATCTGTCTCTAGTCAGAGCTAATGAGTAATTATTATTCATATGTAAATCTTAAAACGACTTAATTTACTTTATGCCACCCTATCTCTGGAATATCTAGATAGAACTGACAATATTTATTTAGTCACAGATATGTTTCATCGGGGATTAAAAACACACTTAAATAAACCACATTTCGGGTAGAATTCTTTGAAAAAAAAAACTAATGTATTTTTGATTTTATTTCCTCATCATTGCGGAGCTTCTCTTCCTGATAAATAAACTCCAGAACTATTTTTAGAAATAATCAGCTGATATTTTATGTCAGTTTTATAGTAATATATCATATTACAATTTTATTTTAATATTTTATATCCATAAAATGCACCATCTGAATTGTGGCCGATGCCAGCGCCACCTCGACTGGTTTCCGTGTCGGTGGCACGTAAAAAGCACCATCCGAATCGTAGCCGAAGCCGGTGCCGCCTTGACTGGCTTCCATAAAATGCACCAATCCAACCGTGGCCGATGCCAGCCTCGCCTGGCACCAGTGCAGGTGGCACGTAAAAAGCATCCACTACACTCATGGAGTGGTTGGCGTTAGGAAGGGCATCCAGCTGTAGAAACTTTGCCAGATAAGACCGGAGCCTGGTGCAGCCGTCTGAATTCCCAGATCCCCGGTCGAACCGTCCAACCCATGCTAGCATGGAGAACGGACGTTTAAACGATGATGATGATGATGATTAAGCAATCAGAGTTTTGATAGGGGACAGGACAAAGTATGGGAAATAAGAATGTGAATTTAACGAGGAGAAACGAATAATTATCATAGAGAACGAACAAATTATCATCAGAGAGAAAAGGACAAATTATCATCAGAGAGAGACGAATAATTATAATTATCATAATAAACTTTACGAGATAGGACTAAAATTAAATAGTAGTTGTGATACCTGTGCCGGTGGCACGTAAAAAGCACCATCCGAACGTGGCTGGTGCCAGCGCCGCCTTGACTGGCTTCTGTGCTGGTGGCACATAAAAAGCACCAACCGATCGTGGCCACTGCCAGCCACTCCTGGCACGTAAAAAGCACCCACTACACTCTTGGAGAGGTTGGCGTTAGGAAGGGCATCCAGCTGTCGAAACACTGCCAGATCAGACTGGAGCCTGGTGCAGCCTCCTGGCTTCCCAGACCCCGGTCGAACCGGTTCCAACCCGTACTAGCAGGGAAAACGGATGTTAAACGATGATGATGATGATGATTTTATACTAATATATGATATTGACTTCAAATTTTGGCATAAGGCCAAAACTTTTTTGGGGAGGGCCTAAGTTGATTGCATTCACCCCAGTGCTCAACCGGTACTTATTTTATTGACCCCAATAAGAGGAAAATAAAGTTGACCTTGGCAGAATTTGAACTCAGAACATAGACAAACAAAATACCACTAAGCATTTTGTCCAGAGTGCTAACGATTCTGTCAGCTCGCTGCCTTCCTAATAATAATAAATCATCTTAAAATTTTATGCTATCATTTAATACTGTTATATGATATTGATTTCAAATTGTGCCATAAGGCGCAGAAGTGGGTGTGTGGTAAATTACTTGCTTATGAACCACATGGTTCCAGGTTCAGTCTCACTGCGTGGTACCTTGGGCAAGTGTCTTCTGCTATAGCCTCGGGCCGACCAAAGTCTTGTGAGTGGATTTTGTAGACGGAACTGAAAGAAGCCTGTTGTATATATGTATATATATATATATATATAATATATATATATATATATATATATATATGTGTGTGGTGTGTGTGGTGTGTGTGTGTGTGTGTGTTTGTGTGTCTGTGTTTGTCCCGCCAACATCGCTTGACAACCGATGCTGGTGTGTTTACGTCCCTGTAACGTAGCGGTTCGGCAAAAGAGACCGATAGAATAAGTACTAGGCTTACAAAGAATAAGTTCTGGGGGGTCAATTTGCTCGACTAAAGGTGGTGCTCCAGCATGGCCACAGTCATATGACTGAAACAAGTAAAAGAGTAAAGAGTATAAGGCCAGCAATTTGGAGGGGGTTAAGTCAATTACATTGACCCCCCCCCCCCAGTGCTCAACTGGTTCTTGTTTTATTGACCCCCTCGAAAGGATGACAGGCAAAGTTAACATTGGTGGAATTTGAACTCAGAATGTAAAGACAAACAAAATACCACCAAATATTTTGCCCAGTGTGCTCACAATTCTGCCAGCTTGCTGCCTAATAGTAATAAATAATCTTAAAATTTTATTTTATCATTTTATACTAATATATGTGGAGGCAGGTGGCTTAGTGGTTAGGGTGTTGGACTCATGATCGTAAGGTTGTGGTTTCGATTCCTGGACCGGGCGATGCTTTGTGTTCTTGAACAAAACACATTGTTTCACATTGCTCCAGGCCACTCAGCAGGCAAAAGTGAGTAATTCTGTGATGGACTGGCATCCCATCCAGGTGGGGGGAATATATATGCCATGAAACTGAAAACCAGCCCTTGTGAGTTGGCATGACTCATACAAAGTGATGGTTACTATAACCTGTAGGAGATTCCAGTGGGATGATTTCATGTTGCTCCAGTCCACTCAACTGGCAAAATTGAGTAATCCTGCGATGGACCGGCGTCCCGTCCAGGTGGAGAATTTCTATGCCACTAAAACCAGGAAACCGACCCCTATGAGGCTGGCATGGCTCAGGAAGGAACATTTATTTTTTCATTTATATGCTAATATATAGCATTGATTTTAAATTTTGAAACAAGGCCAGTAGTTTGGAAGGAAGGGGTTAAGGCGGCGAGCTGGCAGAATTGTTAGCACGCCAGGCGAAATGCTCAGCAGTATTTCGTCTGCCGCTACGTCCTGAGTGCATGGAATTGTGGTGGAAGGTTATAAATCATTTTAAAACATGGTACCACAGGGTACCATATTTTTGTTGAAACGCACTGCTTTTGTTTCAAGTAATTTTGAGAATCATGAAGAATTTAGTCAAAATAAATTTGTCATTATTAAGTTTGTGTTTCAAACAGAATTTAACATGGAATTGTGATGGAAGGTTATTAATCATTTTTAATCATGGTACCATAGGGTACCATATTTCTATTAAAATACACTGCTTTTGTTTCAAGTAATTTTGAGAATCATGAAGAATTTAGTCAAAATAAATTTGTCATTATTAAGTTTGTGTTTCAAACAGAACTTAACGTGGAATTGTGGTGGAAGGTTATAAATCATTTTAAAACATGGTACCACAGGGTACCATATTTCTGTTGAAATACACTGCTTTTGTTTCAAGTAATTTTGAGAATCATGAAGAATTAAGTCAAAATAAACTTGTCATTATTAAGTTCGTCTTTCAAACAGAAATTAACGTTGAATTATGATGGAAGGTTATTAATCATTTTAAAACATGGAGCTTGTATGAAGACAAAAAGGAGTTGCGAGTGAAGTGGATTAATGAAGAGTTTTAATGGTCAGATATAATTTGTCCTTCGGCTGTAAATTCTGTTTATCTCTCATCACAGGTGATAAACCGTTTTTGGAACAAATGGCCCCTGCTCTATTTCCTTTGCGACATAACAGGTAACGAGGCAGAGGGAGAAAGAGAGTGGTCAGAATAAAGCATCACCATTTATATATATATATATATGTATATATATGATGGATGAGAAATTAAGTTAGTGGCATGCAAGGAACTAATAGAATTCTCTCATGTGAGAACTGAAGAAATTAAGTTCAATTAAATCTCCAGTGAAACTTTGTCTAATTACAATATTATGTAATTAAGTTATTAAGATAAGTTAATTGGATTTATGAGTCCTACAATAAACTAACAGCTGATAGTGTCAGATTGTGTGTGTGTGTGTGTGTGTCATAATGGAAGTATACCAATTTATGCCTCTAAAAGACTTGAGTGACACCATGCAAACTAAGGAACCATTATCCAGAGTAAAACCGAAAGCCAGGTCCTAAGCTACGACACACTTTGAACATCCTGGATTGCATCCGGAGAAGGTCAATTCCTTCAGCCGGTTGGTACTCCTTTGCTAACAGACACCCTTCCAACCTCTGACCCACAGTGGGGTGTGCTGTCTTCTCTCTCTGTCATTCCTCTCACTACTACTACTACTACTACTACTACTAATAATAATAATAATAATAATAATCATTTAACGTCCGTTTTCCATGCTAGCATGAGTTGGACGGTTTTGACTGAGGACTGGTGAACCAGATGGCTGCACCGGGCTCCAGTCTTGATCTGGCAGAGTTTCTACAGCTGGATGCCCTTCCTAACGCCAACCACTTTGAGAGTGTAGTGGATGCTTTTTACGTGCCACATGCACAGGGGCCAGTCAGGCGGTACTGGCAATGACTTCGCTCGAATCTTTTTACACGTGCCAGTGAAGAGATGTTGGTAATGATCACGCTCGAATGGTGCCCTTTTACGTGCCACGGGTACGTAAGCCAGTTGGCTGCTCT
The DNA here is from genome assembly GCF_006345805.1 of Octopus sinensis. NCBI lineage: Eukaryota > Metazoa > Mollusca > Cephalopoda > Octopoda > Octopodidae > Octopus > Octopus sinensis. The sequence continues at coordinate 13,292,090 of NC_043020.1, forward strand.
GGCAACAATCACGCTCGGATGGTGTTCTTGACACCCTACTAGCACAGGCATAAGTGCCAGTAAGGCGAGGCTGTTAACGATCATACTCAAATAGCCGCTCTGTCAACGATCACACTCATATGGGGCTCTTTGCACCCCGCTAGCACGGATGCCAGTCATCGAAATGATTTTGATTTGATTATAATAATAATAATAGCCGCCTCTGCTCCTCAGAGCCAACTATTCTCATAGGTTCACCATTCCAGCGTTCCCCAACCCCCTCATCATATCTCCACTCTTCTACCCTCTTAGTGTGTCCATCCCCCTTTTCCCCTCCCTCACCAACCACTATGTCCAAACCTTCATCTCCAGTACACCATACCCCCAGTATATCATCCCACTGGAATCTCCTACAGGTTATAGTAACCATCACTTTGTATGAGTCATGCCAACTCACAAGGGCTGGTTTTCAGTTTCATGGCATATATATTCCTCCCCACCTGGATGGGATGCCAGTCCATCACAGAATTACTCGCTTTTGCCTGCTGAGTGGCCTGGAGCAATGTGGAACAAAGTGTTTTGCTAAAGAACACAACACATTGCCCGGTCCAGGAATCGAAACCACAACCTTACGATCATGAGTCCAACACCCTAACCACTAAGCCACCTGCCTCCACATATATTAGTATAAAATGATAAAATAAAATTTTAAGATTATTTATTACTATTTAGGCAGCAAGCTGGCAGAATTGTGAGCACACTGGGCAAAATATTTGGTGGTATTTTGTTTGTCTTTACATTCTGAGTTCAAATTCCACCAATGTTAACTTTGCCTGTCATCCTTTCGAGGGGTCAATAAAACAAGAACCAGTTGAGCACTGGGGGGGGGGGGGCTCAATGTAATTGACTTAACCCCCTCCAAATTGCTGGCCTTATACTCTTTACTCTTCTACTTGTTTCAATCATATGACTGCGGCCATGCTGGAGCACCACATGAGTCCAACACCCTAACCACTAAGCCACGTGCCTCCACCACAGGTATTGACAGAGCATCAAGATTTTCAACCTCACTAGTGCTGGACAACTTTAAAAAGTCAAGGGCCCTGCTCCTTCCTTCAGGAGCAGCAAAAATATTAAAGAAAAAAGACTACAGAAAAACGGACAACAGATTTTAACTCTTTAGTGTTCAGATTACTCTGTTAAATGTCATACTTTTCCACTCAAATCGTTTTGAATTAATCCTGGATCATCTTACAGCTTTGAGGTTTCAATGATGTGATTACTTATTTTTAGAATGGCATTGTAGGTTAGGTGTGAGAGGCTAGATATAGTCAGTTTGAATATAAAATATGTAGAATATATTGGGCCGGATTTGGCCAGTTTAAACACTAAAGGGTTAAAGGAATGATGATTGATTGTAAAGAGGGCTCCAGATGTAAATTCGTAACATAATTAAATTGGCTGGTGAAAGTATTGAGGTTTATCTTTCCTTCTTGGGACACAAAACTCTACTTGTGAAGACCTGTTGAGGCAAGTGAAAATCAAAATCGAAATCGATCAACATTAATGGAAATTGTAGTTGTGATACCAGTGCCGGTGGTATGTAAGAGAACCATCCAAACGTGGCCATTGCCAGTGCTGCTCCAACTGGCCTCCGTGCAGGTGGCACGTAAAAAGGACCATCCGATCGTGGCCGTTGCTAGCCTCGTCTGGCACCTGTGCTGGTGGCACGTAAAAAGCACCCACTACACTCACGGAGTGGTTGGCGTTAGAAACATTGCCAGATCAGACTGGGCCTGGTGCAGCCTTCTGGCTTCTCAGACCCCAATTGAACCGTCCAACCCATGCTAGCATGGAAAGCAGACGCTAAACAATGATGATGAAAATGAATGGGGGCTTAGATTAATTGATGGAATAAAGGTGGATTTAACAATGTAATTAAGTGTCTTAATTCACTGACATAATAAATCTTGATTTCATTTAATCTTCGCTGATTTTATTGATGCCATATTGCAGTCAGTATGTTTCTCTTTGTGTGTTTATTTTTAAGTGTCTATGTTTACCTTGGGGTCAAGACATTTGCCTTAGCTGGGTGTTGGTGTGTATAGGAGGACAAGGGGCCAGGACAGGACGGTAATGGTCAGTCAGTTGGTGCTCTGTAAAGGAGGACATTGAAAATAAAAGTTTTACAATAAAGGCTTGTCACTTTGTTCATAGTTCAAGGTGTGTAACCCTTTAGCATTCTGAAGTACACAACGGGAGCACCACAAAAGATAGGTTAACCCTTTAGCGTTTAAACTGGTCATATCTGGCCAAAATATTCCACCTGTTTTAGGTTCAAACTGGCCAGATCTGGCCTCTCACACCAACCCGACAATATCATTGTAAAAATTAATAGTTATAGGCGCAGGAGTGGCTGTGTGGTAAGTAGCTTGTCTACCAACCACATGGTTCCGGGTTCAGTCCCACTGCGTGGCTCCTTGGGCAAGTGTCTTCTACTATAGCCTCGGGCCGACCAAAGCCTTGTGAGTGGATTTGGTAGACGGAAACTGAAAGAAGCCCGTCGTATATATATATATGTATGTTTGTGTATATGTTTGTGTGTCTGTGTTTGTCCCCCCAACATCGCTTGACAACCGATGCTGGCGTGTTTACGTCCCCTTAACTTAGCAGTTCGGCAAAAGAGACTGATAGAATAAGAACTAGGCTTACGAAGAATAAGTCCTGGTGTCGATTTGCTTGACTAAAGGCGGTGCTCCAGCATGGCCGCAGTCAAATGACTGAAACCAGTAAAAGAGTAAAGAGTTACCTCATTGAAATCTCATAGCTACAAGATAATACATGATTAATTCAAAAGCAATGTAATCTGGCGAGATCTGGCCTCTCACACCAACCCTACAATGTCATGGTAAAAATTAATAGTTACCTCATCAGAATCTACAAGATTATAAATGATTAATTCAAAACAATTATATTTAACAGAGTAACCTGAATGTTAAAGAGGGTTAAATATTCCGATTAGTTTTTAATCCTCTATTAAAACTCTGTCTGAGGCTTTTATCTCCTGTCCAGTCGAAAAAGAATTAACTGCTGTAATATATGTAGGTCACTCTCCCCACGCATGGCTCAGTGGTTAGAGCGGCGAGCTTACAATCGTGAGGTTCTGAGTTCGAATCCCGGACCGGGCTGCGTGTTGTGTTCTTGAGCAAGACACTTTATTTCACGTTGCTTCAGTTCACTCAGCTGTAGAAATGAGTTGCAACATCATTGGTACCAAGCTGTATCGGCCCCTTTGCCTTTCCCTTGGATAACACTGGTGGCATGGAGAGGGGAGGCCGGTATGCACGGGCGACTGCTGGTCTCCCATAAAACAACCTTGCCCTGACTTGTGACTAGGAGGGTAACTTTCTAGGTGCAAACCCATGGTCAGTCATGACCGAAGGGGGTCCCGACCCCTGACCGACTCTCCCCACCCCAAACTGACGAAGTAGGTGGAGTCAATGTTTGTTGCCATCTGCTGTAGGAAGAACATGGGCAAGGGGGACATCCCAGAGGTGTTTCGTTTTAGGGTGGAAGGATTGGTCTTCGTATTAAGTGTTGGGTGAGGCCAATGAAGGCACCTGGCTCTGTGGTTAGAGTTTTGGGATCACAATCATGAGGTAGGAAGTTCACTTCCCAAACTGGGCTGCGTGTTGTGTTCTTGAGCAAGAGACTTTATTCCACATGGCTCCAGTTCACTCAGCTGTGGAAATGAGTTGTGACGTCACTGGTGCCAAGCTGTATCAGCCTTTGCCTTTCCCTTGGATAATTTTGATGGCATAAGGGGAGGTTGGTATGCATGGGCAACTGCTGGTCTTCCATAAACAACCTTGCCTGGACTTGTGCCTCAGCGAACTTGCTAGGCGCAGTCCCATGGTCATTCATGACCGAAGAGGGTTATGGAGGTGGGAGGCTGGTATAAATGGGTGACTGCTGGTCTTCCATAAATATCTTTGCTTGGACTTGTACTTCAGAAGGGAACTTTCTAGGTGCAATTCCATGGTCATTCACGACTGAAGGGGGTTTTACCTTATGTACATATAATAGCATGGAGGTGGGAGACTGGTATATATGGGTGACTGCTGGTCTTCCATAAATAACCCTGCTTGGACTTGTGCCTCGGAATGGAACATTCTAGGTGTAATCCCATGGTCATTCATGACTGAAGGGGGTCTTTACCATTTTGCAGGTGAAGCCAAGGTGTTAGAAATGAAAGGCGGCTAGCTGTCAGAACCGTTAGCACGCCGGGCGAAATGCTTAGCGGTATTTCGCCTGCCATTACGTTCTGAGTTCAAATTCTGCCGAGGTTGACTTTACCTTTCATCCTTTCGGGGTCAATTAAATAAGTACCAGTTACGCACTGGGGTCGATATGATCGACTTAATCCATTTGTCTGTCCTTGTTTGTCCTCTCTGTGTTTAGCCCCTTGTGGGTAGTAAAGAAATGGGATAAAGGGAGAGGGGTGCAAGTTCATCAGATGAGCTAGGTGGTAAATAACTTTTTCCAATTGAGAGAAGTAGACTCTGTTGTAGGGGTAGAATTGGGTGGAGAGGACACAGCACTTAAATGTTTATAGCCACAAATGATTAATTATTCTTAGTTATGGTGGGCCTGGGATGGATGTGTCTGACAGTAGCAGCCACATAGGTGTAGTTCTGTAGCGTGGGGTCACAGCTGGATTGTGCAGAGGGTCGACCACTGATCAGATGTAAAGGATTTCAATGAAAGTAGTTTTGGCAGTGTTCTATATATTTGTGTGGTGGAGGCGCAGTGGCCCAGTAGTTAGGGCAGCGGACTCGCGGTCGTGGGATCGCGGTTTCAATTCCCAGACAGGGCATTGTGAGTGTTTATTGAGCGAAAACACCTAAAGCTCCACAAGGCTCCTGCAGGGGGTGGTGGTGAACCCTGTTGTACTCTTTCACCACAACTTTCTCTCTTTCTTCCTGTTTCTGTTGTACCTGTATTTCAAAGGGCCAGCCTTGTCACACTCTGTGTCACGCTGAATCTCCTTGAGAACTACGTTAAGGGTACACGTGTCTGTGGAATGCTCAGCCACTTGCACGTTAATTCCACGAGCAAGCTGTTCCGTTGATTCGTATCAACCGGAACCCTCATCGTCGTAACCGACGGAGTGCTTCCACCACAATTATTCTTAATTATGGTGGGCCTGGGATGGGTGTGTCGGACAGTAGCAGCCACATAGGTGTAGTTCTGTAGCGTGGGGTCACAGCTGGATTGTGCAGAGGGTCGACCACTGATCAGATGTAAAGGATTTCAATGAAAGTAGTTTTGGCAGTGTTCTATATATTCGTGTGGTTGGTATGAGAGATTTGTTTTATACACCCTGCTGATAGCAGCGAGATATCGGTGTCGAGAGAAAGACAGGATGCCTAAATATTCCGTTGAAAGAAAACAAGGAAGTGAAAAGCCAAAATAAAACAAATTTTGGTTTGAAGAATTTCTCCAACTGTTCTACAGATGCTGGGTTGAAAAGGTGACTGTGGAGTGAAATAAATAAGAGCTAAAACCTTGCTTCTATTTGTATGAAAATAGTTAAGTTAGTATTGGAAATATTTACTGTTTGCTCTATAAATATTTATTATGGTAAATCTCTTAGTCATTCCACCCATAGCCACCACCTCCCACATTGGTTTGATGAGAAAATTGCTAGAGACTTTATATTCTTATAGTGTATCTTCAACAAGTACCATCTCTCTCTCTCTCTCTCTCTCTCGCTCTCTTTCTCTCGCTCTCTCTCTCTCTCTCTTTCTCTCGCTCCCCTCCTCCCTCTCCCACTCTCCCTGTCCCATCTTACTCCCCATAGAAAGAGATAAAGTCACCCACTGCAAGTTGATAAAACACTCCTCAATGTTTATAGTGCTCCCACTGCTTACAGCTCTGCTCTCTCACACCCTGTAGTTGCAGGTTGTTGAGAATCAAGAGCCTTTGGTTTGTAGACACTGTTAGAGGTAGAGTTTGAACCATGATCTTTTGTCATGTAATTTGGAACCAGCACCACCATCACATCATCATCATTTAATGTCTGTTTTCCATGCTGGCATGTTTTAGATGGTTTGAGCAGAGCTGGAGTGGTTTCTACAGTGGGATGTCCTTCCTAGCACCAACAACTTTACAGAACGTGCTGGGTGCCTTTTACGTGTCATCGGCATGATTGCCTGTCATTTCTTGGTCTTATTAAAGACTTTTATATTAATATGTGAAGGCACATGGCTCAGTGTGAAGGCGCATGGCTCAGTGGTTAGAGCGTCGAGCTTACGATCGTGAGGTTGTGAGCTCGAATCCCGGACCGGGCTGCGTGTTGTGTTCTTGAGCAAGGCACTTTATTTCACGTTGCTCCAGTTCACTCAGCTGTAGAAATGAGTTGCGACGTCACTGGTGCCAAGCTGTATCGACCTTTGTCTTTCCCTTGGATAACACTGGTGGCGTGGAGAGGGGAGGCTGGTATGCACGGGCGACTGCTGGTCTTCCATAAACAACCTTGCCCGGACTTGTGTCTAGGAGGGTAACTTTCTAGGTGCAATCCCATGGTCATTCATGACCGAAGGGGGTCTCAAAAAAAAAATAGTGATATTCAAGAAATCTGAAATGTTGTTGTTGTTCTCAAAGACTGGTTCCTTAAAATAGAATTCTCCAGTCGTTGCCATTATGGAAAACAGATGTTAGATAATAATGATGATGAATTGTTTTTATAAAGTAAAGAAGTATAAACTTTCTTGCTTCCCAATCACATGGTTTTGGGTTCAGTCCCACTGCATGGCACCTTGGGAAAGTGTCTTCTACCATAGCCTTGGGCTGACCAAAGCTTTGTGAGTGGATTTGGTTGACAGAAACTGAAAGAAACCCATTATGTGTGTGTTGTGTGTGTTTGTCTCCCTATCACCACTTGACAACTGGTGTTGGTGTGTTTATGTCCATGTAACTTAGAAGTTTTTTACAAAAGAGACCAATACAATAAGTACTAGGCTTAAGAAATAAGTCCTGGGGTCCAATAGTTCAATTAAAACCCTTCAAGGTGATGCTGTAGCATGGCTGTAATCAAATGACTGAAACAAGTAAAAGAATAAATGAACTTAAATATCTCTTAACCATTATTCTACAAAATACCCACAAAACCTTAATTCTTCAACATTTGTTGATTTAACCCTTTCCGGAATTAGAGCCAAGAACTGAATTCTCATTCTGTCTGCAATGGCATATTTGTGTGAATCTGGATTCGATTCTGTTTTGTTAATGAAGGCAGAAATCTCAGAATCACTGATTCCACAGACAGATCCATGGATCCCAGTCAGTAGGAAAGTTCCCAGGATTTGCTGAAGTCAGAATTGAGAAACCGGAACCAAAAAGTCTTTCAATTTTAGGTTCGCAATTGTCATGGATTTCACTGTTTTCTTTAGGTTGCTCTGCTCTCCCTCCCATCTCTCTCCCTTCCTTCCTCTGCCCCCTCTTTCCTTCCTTCTCCTGTCTGTTTCTCATCCCCCTCCTTCTCCTCTCTGTTTCATTCATGTCCTCTCTCTCTTTCTCCTCATGTCTCTGTCTCATCTCTTCCCACCTCTCTCTCTCTCTCTCTCTCTCTCTCTCTCCTGCCCACTTTACTAATTCTTCTATTTTAACAATTCCCAACATTTAATGGCCATTTCCACTTGAATATTCTCTCATCTATTACCATGACAACAGTTCCTTTTGATCAATTACAATTCAGAAATTAATTCCACAATTTTTCTACCTAACCTAGAGGTGAGTATAATACTTGATAAAAGTCATGGTAAATTGTAACCATATTGGCAAGGCATGAATGTCACAAAATCGCTCCAAATTTCTCAATTTGTTTCATTATTCTTTTAATTAGTTCTACCATAAAAGTAAGAATTGGTTACATTCATGCTTATCCAAACAGAATAATCCAAGCATTAAAAGTTGCTTCCACAGGTGCAGGCATGGCTGTGTGGTAAGAAGCTTGCTTCCCGATTGCATGGTTCCAGGTTCAGCCCCACTGCATGGCACCTTAGGTTAGGGTCTTCTACTGTAGCCTTGCGCTAACCAAAGCCTTGTGAGTGGATTTGGTAGACAGAAACTAGAAAAAGCCTGTTGTGTGTGTGTGTGTGTGTGTATATATACACACACACTCTTTTACTTGTTTCAGTCATTTGACTGCAGCCATGCTGGAGCACCGCCTTTAGTCGAGCAAATCGACCCCAGGACTTATTCTTTGTAAGCCTAGTACTTATTCTATCGGCCTTTTTTGTCGAACTGCTAAGTTACAGGGATGTAAACACACTAGCATCGGTTGTCAAGCGATATTGGGGAGAAAAACACAGACACACAAACATATACTCATGCACACATATATGTATATATATATATATATATATATATATATACACATACGACGGGCTTCTTTCAGTTTCCGTCTACTAAATCCAGTCACAAGGCTTTGGTCGGCCCGAGGCTACAGTAGAAGACACTTACCCAAGTTGCCACGCAGTGGGACTGAACCCAGAACCATGTGGTTGGTAAGTAAGCTACTTACCACACAGCCACTCCTATGCCCAGTCTACTTCTCTAAACTAGGGGGTCGGGGCTGTCAAGGACTTGGTGTTAGAAAGCCTGAGCAATGACATTGCCTCAGTCTTGAAGATAAAACAGAGAAACTTTCGGTCGCCATCAGTGATTTTGCCTTTGAGTCATAGGTCAACAGTAAGTCCGACTACCAGAAGCCCTTCTTGTTGAGGTTTTTAATCTACAGTTTGAAATCTGAGGTAGTCAGAGTTTACGAAATGGCTTGACTGAGGACTCAATCCAATTTCGCTAAAGACTTGATTTGCTGGAAAGTTATTTATAATTTATTGCTTTTATAAAATGATTTTGCTTAAATGTTCATTGAAATAATATTCATGTCCGATTTCTGTTTACATTTTTATTAAATAATGTCTTTTTTTTCTTTTTCGTTCTAGGTAAGTGGAAAATTTTTTATTTTCAACAATGTGCTCAAAGAGAGAAAAAAATAGTGGAAGAAACTTTTGTGTATTTCTTGGTCAAGTAGCGTGAGTTTTTGGGTTTGTTTCTCGAATCTCTTTTAATGAACCTATTCAGTGCTATGCCCTTCACTGGATTCAACATATTCATCTTGTATTGGTGTTTTTTGGGGTTTTTTTTTTGCTATTGTTCCTCTTGGTTTAAACGAAAAAATTTTTCTCTATTGTCTGTGTATGAAATAATGTGTGTGTGCATGTATGTGCATTATATAGGTGTGTTTATGTATCTATGTGTATGTGTGTGTATTTGTGTATGTTGCTATTGTAATCTTGTCTTCTTAAACCAGAGTAGGAGAATTTTTCATAAAATACATAAAAAAAACAGAAAGAAAAAATGCAAATTTAATTGTCCTTCCCATCTTAATTCCATTTTGATGTAAGACCTTGTTGAAACTTTATTTACTTCAGCTTGAAAAAGAAATTAACCATTCTATTCCAGGAGTGAAGATATTAACTCCAGTTTTTAAGGAATTTTTTATTTTTTATGAACTCATCAGGTTGTGTGAGAAAAATCTATTGTTGAAAAGTTATGTTCTCTCTTAGATTCTGCAACAGTAAGTCTGAAGCTATTGTCTAGAGTATGGAATGGTTAAAAGCAACTGAACGATTTTCTAATGGAACAGAAAATCTCATAAATCTCTTAGTAGAATTTTTTAAAGAATTTAACCCATTAGCTTTGGAATTACTCTGTCAAATGTAATGCTTATTTATTCATATTGTTTTGAATTAATCAAGCACTATCGTGTAGCTTTGAAATTTCAGTGGCTTACTCTTCACTCTTTTACTTGTTTCAGTCATGTGACTGCGGCCATGCTGGAGCACCGCCTTTAGTCGAGCAGACCGACCCCGGGACTTATTCTTTGTAAGCCTAGTACTTATCCTATCGGTCTCTTTTGCGAAACCGCTAAGTTACAGGGACGTAAACACACCAGCATCGGTTGTCAAGCAATGTTGGGGGGACAAACACAGACACATAAACACACACATATATATACATATACATATATATGACGGGCTTCTTTCAGTTTCCGTCTACGAAATCCACTCACAAGGCTTTGGTTGGCTCGAGGCTATAGTAGAAAATACTTGCCCAAGGAACCATGTGGTTGGTAAGCAAGCTACTTACCACACAGCCACTCCTATGCCTATATTGCTTGCATATTTGTATAATGATATTGTAGGGTAGGTGTAAGAGGCAAGATCTGGCTGGTTTGGACATAAAAGAGGTAGAATATTGTGGTTGGATATGGTAAGTTTAAATGGAAAAGAATTAAGAAATCCTTTCAGCTTTGGAGGAATACTTCCTCCAACTTTTTTGACATAGTAGCGTTTTTTCATTACTACTGCTGCTGTTGTTGTTGTTGTTAAGCAACAAGACGGGTAAGGGTGATTAGGTGATGGTCTAAGGCAACATTGAGCTCAGCATTGATGCCAAATAATAGGATGATATATAGAACACTCACACTGTAAGCAAAAATGAGGTGTACCTGCTCATGGCACTTATTTACAGCAGGTGAATTCTGGCCATCATGACTTACATTTCTCAACCAGCAATGGATTAACAGTCGGCAGTAATCCATGGTTGATATATAAATGGCAACCTGAGATTGTTTAGTCTCTTGTGCCCACTGTATTGTGGAATAATCTTAAGACTGGTGAAATCCATGGCATACATGGACAAAATAGTTGGAACATCTCATGTTACATACATACATACATACACACACATACATACATACATACACATACATACATACATTCATTCATTCATTCATTCAGGTTTACATCTATAATTATTGGGGCACTGAGATATGTAACACACTGCCTAAATACCAATCTTGAGAAATTAAGCTTCTCAAAACCAGAAAGGAGAAAGCTGATTCAAAGACTACAGATCCAAGCCATCACTGGAACTGTAAAAATCTGTAAAACTTTCCAGAAGTTTATCATTTAAGTATATATGTGCATGTCTAGACATGCAACTATATGCATGGGAATACATACGTAAAACAAAACATACAAATCTGCACATATGCATATATATATATATATATATATATATATATATATACACACAAAAAATACCCTGTTGTTGATGTTGAAATTCCAATGAAGGAGCCTCGGATCTATGTTAGAAACTGGCTCTTTCTCTGTTGGCAAGAAATCTTGGAATAAAACTGAATAATGTCATGCACAGGAGTGGCTGTGTGGTAAGTAGCTTGTTTACCAACCACATGGTTCCGGGTTCAGTTCCACTGCGTGGCACCTTGGGCAAGTGTCTTCTACTATAGCCTCGGGCCAACCAAAGCCTTGTAAGTGGATTTGGTAAACGGAAACTGAAAGAAGCTCGCTGTATATATGTATGTGTGTGTGTATGCGTGTATGTTTGTGTGTCTGTGTTTGTCCCCCTAGCATTGCTTGACAACTGATGCTGGTGTGTTTATGTCCCTGTCACTTAGCCGTTCGGCAAAAGAGACCGATAGAATAAGTAGGCTTACAAAGAATAAGTCCCGGGGTTGAGTTGCTCGATTAAAGGCGGTGCTCCAGCATGGCCACAGTCAAATGACTGAAACAAGTAAAAGAGAGAAAAAGAGAGAGAGAGAGAGAGACATACATATAAACAAACAAATAAATAAACAAAATTCATTATCATCATCTGAACCTTGTTGACCCAAGTTCTAGTACTCAGAGAGAGAGAGCTAGTTATTTGGTTTCCATGGGGTATAAGTTACCGAGTTCACATCTTCCCTGAACATGGTGCCAGTTCATTTCAGCATTACCTGTTTACAAGCTGAGTGAACTGGAGCAATGCAAAATGAAGTCTTTTACTCAAGAACTCAATGCACCACCCAGACCAGGAACTGAAATCACAATCTTCCAATCACAAGTGCAACACCCTAACATCTAGGCCACATGCTTTGACCATACATATACATAGTGGAGAACAGTTCACACGTGTGCTGAGGCTGACCAAAGGATTTTATTTTTAGATATATCTGGGGTACTTATATGTACTCATGATTTTTGCTTCGGCTTTTTTCCATGGGCACATGTAAGTATCTTATTTATATCCTTTTGTATTTTCTACTGAAGAGGAAAAAAATCTATTATGAGATTAATTCCGAAATTGATTCAATACAGAAATAACGAACTTTTTAAAAAAATTCTATCGGCCGGCTTTCCTCGTTTTCAGCTCTTCGTGTTTTTCCTGTAGCGAGTAAATAATATGTGGAAATTGACGATTTAAAAGTCTGTTATCAGCATATTGGCATAGAAATAATTTTCTTTAGCCCTTATTTATAAGTTGTTCATAAATATGTATATATAGACAGGCATGGCTGTGTGGTAAGAAGTTTGCTTCCCAACCACATGGTTCTGGGTTCAGTCCTTTTGTGTGGCACCTTGGGCAAGTGTACTTCATTATAGCTTTGGATCAACCAAAGCTTTGTGAGTGGGTTTGGAAGATGGAAACTTAAAGAAGCCTGTTGCATGTGTGTGTGTGTGTATATATATATGTATGTATGTATGTGTATATATATATGTATTTATGTATGTGTATATATATATATATATATGTATGTATATATATATATATATGTATGTATGTGTATATATATATATGTATGTATGTGTATATATATATATGTATGTATATGTGTATATATATATGTATGTTTATATATATATATATGTATGTATATATATATATATATATGTATGTTTATATATATATATATATATATATATATGTATGTATATATATATATATGTATGTATTTATATATATATATGTCTGTGTGTGTATGTTTCTTTGTGTCTATCTTTGTCCACCACCACCACCACTTGACAACTGTTATTGGTGTGTTTATGTCCCTGTAACTTAGCAGTTTGGCAAAAGACACCAATAGAATGAATATCAGGCTTTAAAAAAAGAACAAGTACTGGGGTTGATACAGTGAATGTAGTGCTCCAGCATGGCCACAGTGTAATGACTGAAACATGTAAAAGATAAGATACAGACACACTCACACACAGTCACTCATCAATTACATGCATTTTCACATGCTCACTCATGCATATCGCCACGCACATTCTTCTACACACACACATGCCTACGCACTGGCAGTTGTGTGCAACTACGCATGCACATATCTATTTTCACGTGCGTGCACTCATGCGCTAAATGTCTGCACATGCACTAGTTCACAAATGCATCTGCTGAAACAAATGCAGGCAGCTGTATACTAATTCCGCAACATGTGCAGCAACTAATGCCCAAAAGTGCGCACACACAGACACACGACATGCACATACACACACACGCACATACACACACACGCACATATACACACATACTCACACACATACACACGCACATACACACACACACATACACACACACGCACACACACACACACGCATACACACACACATACACGCACATACACACACACGCACATATACACACACGCACATACACACATACACACGCACACACACATGTACATACACATACATACGCACATACACACACATGCACACACACACACACACGCACTCACATGAACACAACATGCACATACATGCAGACCCAAAAGCTTGTGCCCATACGCAACCATTCTGCCCGTATCCATGTTCTTTTACAAATAAGTGAAGCTTGTTTCTGTGAAAGAAAGGTTTTCGGTGCCATATTTCAGATAAGCTTTTGGAAGTGTGTCTGAGATTTCAATATGTATGTATGTGTGTGTGTGTGTCTGTGTGTGTGTGTGTGTGTGTGTGTGTGTGTGTGTGTGTGTGTGTGTGTGTGTGTCTGTGTGTGTGTGTGTGTGTGTGTGTGTGTGTGTGTGTGTGTGTGTGTGTGTGTCTGTGTGTGTGTGTGTGTGTGTGTGTGTGTGCATATCGGTAAATGGGGAATTTGTGCATAAAGTCAGGAGGAAATGGTAAAGTGTGATGTTTGAGATGGGTGTGTCTGCCTATGGGAGCGGCGGCAGAAGATCGTTGATAAGATTGTGGAATTTCTATGGTGAGGAATATGAAGACAATGGTTATTGATACAGCTTGGAGGGAAGGTTTTGAAAGAAATGGGTGGTGGGCGTGGATGGATGGAAGGGGGAATGCACACGTGTACACAAACGCATGCACACGCACACATGCATTCATATACATGCAAACTCATACATACACATGCATCCACATACATGCAAGCATATATATATATATATGCATATACATACATGCGCAGACATACACATACATACGCACATACACACACATACACACACACACATGCACACATGCACATACACACACATACACACACATGCACATACACACACACACATACATGCACACACATGCACACATGTACAAGCATCCACGCATGTACAGACATGCCTACATGTACAGGCCCCTACATGTACAGGCCCCTACATGTACAGACACACATACATGTACACACCTACACACACACACATTTTCACATGTGTGTGTGCATGCACACACTCACACATTTTCACATGCGTGTGTGCATGCACACACTCACACACATATGCATATTCCTACATGTACATGCACACACACACACACACACACACACTCACATACACAAACACTTCTATGTAATCAAATAATGTTTGCCTGTCTCCACAGACACTCTGTTATATCACTTTGAAGTGTCTTTTCTATTCTGATCTATATCTAGAATATTCAAACTTTCTGCAATTGAGACAGACAGACAGACTGACAAAGAGAGGAATGAAAGCTTACCAGAGAGAGAGAGAGAGAGAGAGAGACAAGCTGATAAAGAAAGGAATGAAGTCCTTACCATAAATTGGTAAATGTCTGTCAAATGGCGCTGCCTTGTCCCCAGCTTTCAGTTCTGTTTATAGCTTTTCCAGTTCTTGATTCTAAAGTCATTACAGAAAGCCATAAATATCACATTTTCTTCGTGACTCCTTCTACTCGTCTGAAAT
>NC_043020.1:13312132-13327131 GCF_006345805.1 Octopus sinensis
ACGCTGTATAATTGACTATAGAAATAAAAAATATGCAGATGTACTAATCTCCATATTCATTGTAATTGTCTTATACACATGTGTGTGTGTGTGTATATATATATATCATCATCATCGTTTAACGTCCGCTTTCCATGCTAGCATGGGTTGGACGATTTGACTGAGGTCTGGCAAACCAGTAGGCTGCACCAGGCTCCAATCTGATCTGGCAGAGTTTCTACAGCTGGATGCCGTTCCTAACGCCAACCACTCCGAGAGTGTAGTGGGTGCTTTTACGTGCCACAAGCATGAGGGCCAGTCAGACCATACTGGCAGCAGCCACACTCAAATGGTGTTTTTTATGTACCACCTGCACAGGAACCAGTCCAGTGGCACTGGTAACGATCTCGCTCGAATGTTTTTTCACATGCCACCAGGCAAGTGCCAGTAAGGTGTAGTGGGCGCTTTTACGTGCCACTGGCACGAGGGCCAGTCAGGAGGTACTGGCAACGGCCACACTCAAATGGTGTTTTTTTAATGCCACCTGCACAGGAGCCACTCCAGCGGCACTGGCAACGACCTTGCTCGAATGTTTTTGCACGTGCCAGTAAGGTGACGCTGGTAACGATCACACTCGAATGGTGCATTTTACATGCCACCAGCATGGTATTTGTATACATATAATGTGTCTGTGTGTATATGTATACCATGTAGCAGTCATTTCAGATGTGGCAGACCACTCTGTAAATCATCTTTTATCCATTAAATGTGTAAAGAAATCCATGAAAGAGGAAATAGAATTGTAGGAACTTGTTAAACCATTTTTCAGTTTTTTCAACTTTTTTTTGTTTAAAAGAATCTTTATAAATGTTTTCGTTGCTATTTTTGATTTTGTTACTATTTTTTTCCAGAGTAAATGTAAATATTACATTTGAAACTGTAAATAATTACAGAATTTGAGCCAAATGAAGCCATCTGCTTTACCTTTTGTCTTGTATTTCTGTGAAGATTCAATGTAGATTCTTCTCAATATACTCTTTACTCTTTTACTCTCTTACTTGTTTCAGTCATTTGACTGCGGCCATGCTGGAGCACCGCCTTTAATCGAGCAACTCGACCCCAGGACTTATTCTTTTGTAAGCCCAGTACTTATTCTATCGGTCTCTTTTGCCGAACCGCTAGTAACGGGGACTAAACACACCAGCATCGTTGTCAAGCAATGCTAGGGGGACAAACACAGACACACAAACACACACACGCATACATATATATATATATATATATACGACGGGCTTCTTTCAGTTTCCGTCTTCCAAATCCACTCACAAGGCTTTGGTCGGCCCGAGGCTATAGTAGAAGACACTTGCCCAAAGTGTCACGTAGTGGGACTGAACCCGGAACCATGTGGTTGGTAAACAAGCGACTTACCTCACAGCCACTCCTGCGCCTATGTCGACTTGCATGTCGATTTGCATGTTGACTTGCATGTCGACTTGCATGTTGTTAAGAATGGTAGACAAAACCCTGTTGGGTCTTCTTACTTGCCAACAGCAATAAACTAATGAATAGAATGACTTAAGTATCAATATTTTCCCATCAACAAAAATCTAGAGTCAAATCCATGACATCATCATCATCATCATCATCATCATCATCATCATCATCATTTAACGTCCGTTTTCCATGCTAGCATGGGTTGGACGGTTCAAACAGGGTCTGGGAAGCCAGGAGGCTGCACCAGGCTCCAGTCTGATCTTGCAGTGTTTCTACAGCTTGATGCCCTTCCTAATGCCAACCACTCCGTGAATGTAGTGGGTGCTCTTTATGTGCCACCGGCAGCTGGCAGCGGACACAATCGGTTGGTGCTTTTTATGTGCCACCGGCATGGAAGCCAGTCAATGCAGCGCTGGCATCGGCCACGTTCAGATGGTGCTTTTTACATGCCACCGGCACAGGTATCACAATTACAATTTCCATATGACATATGTTATAAAATTGTTTATTTTTATTTTGGCAGAAGTTTACAATTATTCTCTCTTTTTTTTCTGTCAGTGTCACTGAAAAGTCAAATATCATCATCGTTTAGCATCCAGTCTCCATGTTGGCATGGGTTACATGGTTTGACAAGGTGCGAGCTGGCAGAAATGGTAGCACGCCGGGCGAAATGCTTAGCTGTATTTCGTCTGCCATTAGGTTGTGAGTTCAAATTCCGCCGAGGTCGACTTTGCCTTTCATCCTTTCGGGGTCGATAAATTAAGTACCAGTTACGCACTGGGGTCGATGTAATCGACTTAATACCTATGTCTGTCCTTGTTTGTCCTCTCTGTGTTTAGCCCCTTGTGGGTAATTAAGAAATAGGTTTGACAAGGTGCTGGCTAACAGGGAGTTGTCTGGACTCCAGCTATCTGTTGCAGCATGGTATCTACATCTGGATGCCCTTCTTAATGCCAACCACTTACAAGGGTGCACTAGGTGCTTTTTACATGTCACCATCACAGGTGCGTTTATGCATGGATGCATTACTGCAGCACCAGCACAGATTCTTTTGAAATGGCACCAACACCTGAAAGGACAACCTGTATGTGTGAAAGACAATGATTTTACTTAGCTTGATGTGTCTTAACAACTACGGCAAATTTCCCACATCTCCTGGTCCCTTGGCATTTCTTCAGTGAGGCCCAGCAGCCAAAGATCCTTTCTCACCACTTCATCTCACATCTTCCTGGATCTATCCCTTCCAAATGAAGACTCTTCTGGAGAAATTCTTGTTAATTACTCTTTAACCCTTTTGTTACTGTATTTATTTGGAGATGCTCTGTGTTTCTTCCAATTATTTTAAATATGAAAAAGAATTTAGTAAAATAATATTGTTATCATTGAGCTAGTGTTAGGAACATAAATTGTGACTAAGATTTGGTGGAAGATTTGAATTCAAAACTTATGAAAACAAGACATTTGTACTACAGAGCCAGAGGTGGTTTCAGCTGGGTTGGTATCAAAATGGTTAAGACGGGAAGAACTAGCAGAGGCTTAAGGTGTCTTCATACTTATGTATCATTCATTTTTACATCTGTTTTAACACTTTTGTTACCATGTTTCTGTTGAGCGACTCTGTGTTTTTTCCTCTTCCAATTATTTTAAATATGAAAAAGAATTTAGTAAAATAACTTGGTTATCATTGAGCTAGTGTTAGGAACATAAATTGTGACTAAGATTTGGTGGAAGATTTGAATTCGAAACTCATGAAAACAAGACATTTGTACTAAGAGCCAGAGCCGGTTTCAGCCAGGTTGGTAACGAAAGGGTTAATTAGTTTCAGTTTCAGCTCAAGAGCTGCGCCATTTTATATTGAGATCTTGTTCTTGTTGTTTAAGGTCAGTATTCCATGGACATGTGTCCCCTTAATGTTAGACAGAATCAGTGAGATGCAGTATGTAACCAGGCTGGACCTTTGAATTACAAGTGTAGTCAATATAAATGCACTTCCATAGAGTTTTCTTTCACAGACTTCCTCACATTGATCCAGTTTCACTTGAGGTATCGGTAAAGGACGCTTGCCCAAGACGCCCTACACTGGGATTGAACCCAGGAGCAAAGTAAACTTGTTAAAAGAAAATCAGCCATGTTATGTTCAATAGAAATATTCATCTACATAATGAAAATATGGTTGCTATGATAGAAACTGAAATAATTGTTGTATAAAGTAATAATATATATGTGGAGAGAGAGAGAGAGAGAGAGAGAGAGAAAGAGACAGACAGAGATGTCTGAGACATTCTCAGAAGTCTGGTAATTCCAGTTGTCTATACTATTGTTTCCACAACTTTGTAGGTCGGTAAACATTTTCTGCAGAAGGTCAGAGCAATGAATATAGAATCAATATGCCTTGTTTGAAAATAAAATAACAAAAGAAGAACCATTTCTTTATTGAAAGTATTTCCTTTGTGCGAGGAATTGAAGGTCAGACAGCTTCAGCAAGAAATTATTGAAATGTTCCAAAGAAATATTGAACATGTTGGAACATCAGAACTGGAAGTGCCATTTCCCTGCTGTTCTAAAACTGTTGGACATCACAGAACTGGAATTGCTTGAGTTTAAACCGTTCTTCTATTCTTCTTCCCCCCATCCCAGTTCCAAATCTCGACAGCCCCACCCCACCACCTGCTCTAACACCACCATGCTGGCGAATCAGAATTCAATGAAAAAACCAATATTTAAATATCTGCAGCCCCTCCTCTTACCTTACCTTCCACCCCCTCCTTCCAACGGGTGGGGTTGCAGGGAAGGTGGAATTTTCTTGGAGCTATTGTAGAATGGGAGGAATATTGCCTGCATTAAATATAGCTTAGTGTCTGATACGAACGCTGAAGATGGGTAAGGTTGTCGAAAGCATTTGAACCAAATAAGTTTATATTTAGAAAGGGAGAAAGAAAAAAAAAAAACAAACATATTTGAGAGAAAGAGAGAGAGAGAGAGAGAAATATCAGCTTTTACAGATTAACTTTCTTTGGAAAACATTTTCTGAAACCTAATTGGAAATACTGTAACTCTTAAAGACATTAAAAGGTAGAAAAAAAATAAAATACCTCGACCAAGCTTCAGTTATGGAGACAGCGTTTGATAAATAGATTTTTCTTACTTTATAGATTTAGTCATTTTCTTTTCTTATTCTAATTCTATTTTATTTTATTTCAATTTTTTTTTCTATAAAAATCTTGTGTTGAGTTATTTTACAAATGTTGAAGTTAATAACAGTGTCTTTTTTTCTTTGTTTCTTTTTTTTTCTTTTTTTTTTTATTTTCTTTTAATACCAAATTCTGAAACTGGAAAAATATTTTCAGTTAAGTGTGTTTAAAGTCGATGATTAATGTTTCTTTTTATTATTATTATTATTATTATTATTATTATTATTATTATTATTGTTATTATTGTTGTTATTATTATTATTGTTGTTGTTTGTTGCTTTAAATGAAGCACAAAACATCAGAAGCTCAGAAGCTTGGTGTCTTGTTTTGTAAAACAACACAACATGTGGAGACACAAACTCGCGTCTTTTCTACTCGACTGATTTAACAAACACCAACATTCCGGGTTCAGTCCCACTGCGTGGCATCTTGGGCAAGTGTCTTCTGCTGTAGCCCCGGGCCGACCAATGCCTTGTGAGTGGATTTGGTAGACGGAAAATGAAAGAAGCCTGTCGTATATATGTATATATATATATATATAATATATATATATATATATATATGTATATGTTTGTGTGTGTGTTTGTGTGTCTGTGTTTGTCCCCCTAGCATTGCTTGACAACCGATGCTGGTGTGTTTACGTTCCCGTCACTTAGTGGTTCGGCAAAAGAGACCGATAGAATAAGTACTGGGCTTACAAAGAATAAGTCCCGGAGTCGATTTGCTTGACTACAGGCGGTGCTCCAGCATGGCCGACCAATGCCTTGTGAGTGTATTTGGTAGACGGGAACTGAAAGAAGCCTGTCGTATATATGTATATATATATATATGTATGTGTGTGTTTGTGTGTCTGTGTTTGTCCCCCTAGCATTGCTTGACAACCAATGCTGGTGTGTTTACGTTCCTGTCACTTAGCGGTTCAACAAAAGAAACCGATAGAATAAGTACTGGGCTTACAAGAATAAGTCCTGGGGTCGATTTGCTCGACTAAAGGCGGTGCTCCAGCATGGCCACAGTCAAATGACTGAAACAAATAAAAGAGTAAAAGAGTATAGCAACACTCTATAGCCTCTGGACCACAGAGGTTGTCATGCTGTGTCTCCTCCCTTTATTTTTTCGTGCACTACTACAACTGCTACTACAATTGTCTCTCTCATCATTGTCATCATCTGGTCAAGCTTGCTCAGATATTTTAACCTGCACACACCATACGTCTCAGTCCTGCATTAGTTGATGGTGATCTTCAGGAAGGTAGCCAGTGTCTCTGGGGAGTTGATCTACATACCTTGTTTTTGAACAACCAGCTGGAGCATTGAAAATATGTAGGGTGATAAAAAGCACCATCCGAACGTAGCCGATGCCAGCGCCGCCCTGACTGGCTTCTGTGCCGGTGGCACATAAAAAGCACCATCCGTACGTTGCCAGCGCCGCCTTGGCTGGCTTCCGTGCCGCTGGCATGTTAAAAGCACCAACCGATCGTGGACGTTGCCGGACCCCCCCCCCCGGCACCTGTGCAGGTAGCACGTAAAAAGCACCCACTACACTCGTGGAGTGGTTGGCGTTAGGAAGGGCATCCAGCCATAGAAACTCTGCCAGATCAGACTGGAGCCTGGAGCAGTCCCTGGCTTCCCAGACCCCGGTCGAACCGTCCAACCCGTGCTAGCGCGGAAAACGGACGTTAAACGATGATGATGATGATAATAAGTTGGCCAAAAGGGGGAGATACATGTAAAAAAAAAACAACAAAATAATGAGTTAATTAAGTTAATTTTTATTTGTGAAATACAATAGTTTTGAATTTGCTGCAGAAAGTGGTCTGTGTTTGTGGTAGTGAGTAGGAGGGGTGGGACTTGGAATATGACCTGGGTGCCACAGAAACAGTAGCCTGAAAATGTTTGGGAACCACTAGTGTAGTGTCTGTGTATGTGTGTGCCTCCTTGTTTGTCTGTTTGTCTATCTACCTATTTCTTAATTACCCACAAGGGGCTAAACACAGAGGGGACAAACAAGGAGAGACATAGGTATTAAGTCGATTACATCGACCCCCAGTGCTTAACTGGTACTTAATTTATCGACCCTGAAAGGTTGATAGGCAAAGTCGACCTCGACGGAATTTGAACTCACAACGTAACGCAGACGAAATACCGCTAAGCATTTCGCCCGGCGTGATAACGTTTCTGCCAGCTCGCCGCCTTTCTATCTACCTGTGCCATAGGTCACTCAACCATATCATCTCTCCTTCCCTCTTGCTCCTTAAATTTCATCAGACCCCATAACTTGGAATTTGCCTAACTCAGACCAAAACTTAAACCAATATCCCACTGTCTAACCTTTTAGTTCTGTTCTAGGTTTAAGGTTATAGTGGTTCTGGCCTTACTGGAGCACTGTTAAATAATATCATTAATGTAACAGAGACATCATCATCATCATCATCGTTTTAATGTCCACTTTTTCCATGTTTGCATGGGTTAGACAGAAGTTTTGTTGAGGCAGATTTTTCTGCAGTCAAATACCTTTCCTGTCACCAACACTCACCTGTTTCAAAGTAACAGGAGGAATTACAACCGTGTTTCGTGGCCTGCTACCACAACAGCTCCTTTATAGGATCCAGTTAGCTCAAGACATCATCAGGAGGAACCACGTCCAGTTTCGGCCCCTACTCCTCTACCATTTTGATGTGGCAGGCCCCCCCCCTTTCGGAGGTGTCTTCAGCTCTGGTGTTGGGTGCATGTCTTCTTTCTTCTTTCTTCTGTTCCCTGGCCTCTTCGATGTATCATCAGCGAGTGTCAGCTGGTGACTGACTGTCTTGTCAAATTTTTCCCTTTAACCCTTTCGTTACCAGTCCGCCTGAAACCACCTCTGGCCCTGTAATACAAATGTCTTGTTTTCAAAAGTTCTGAATTAAAATCTTCCACCAAACCTTAGTCACAAATAATGTTCCTAACACTAGCTTAATGATAACTAAGTTATTTTACTAAATTCTTTGTTATATTTAAAGTAATTGAAAGAAACACAGAGCATCTCAAAATAAATACAGTAACGAAAGGGTTAAATACCTGCCGCATAGGCTCCAGCAGGCATCCCCAGCAAGTTGTCACGTGGCACTGTCTCACCTTAACTGACTAGTGAAGGCGCGTAGTTTTAGCCCGCGCTTTTTCTTGTGGTTTTCACGAAAGATTGAGAACAAAGTATACTGCTTGGAGGACATTCATTTCCAACTATTGCATGATGTCAAAGTAAAGAGACAACAACAATACACACACACACACACATACGATGGGCTTCTTTCAGTTTCCACCTACCAAATCTTCTTGCGAGGCTTTGGTTGGCCCCTGGCACCATAGTAGAAGACTCTTTTACCCAAGGTGACATTGCAATGGAGACTGAACCCGACACCATAAAATTTTGAGACCAAAAAAATCTGGATCAGTTCTTTGGATTTAATTGCTGGTTCATCATCTTTGTTAATTAATGAAATCCAAAGTCAAAAAATGGCCAGGTGAAATATCGAGGATGGACAGCGCGATGAAAGGTGATAGCAAACAGAACTGCGATAAGAGAAATTTATTGCAGCGTTAGTGAGGAACTTGACGCAGTGTTTTGTAATATGAAACACTTCACACCTTTCGTTCTGTTGGTTTAAGATGTTGGCAAAGCTCCTAGTCTCTGGTACTTTTCTATGTAGGTAAACCAGAAAATAGAGAGAGAGAGAGAGAGTTCTACTTTGGTTGTAAATACAACATATCTGATTCCAATATCAAACAAACAAACAAACAAAAACGTCTTATTATTTCTTGAGTTACGAAAACTCTTCCATCACCGTAATTCTTGTTGCTTGGAGAAAACCATGTTCCGCCACCACCACCACCACCACCACCACAGATACCCCTACCCCTAGTCACTGTGGGTTTTTTTTTCTATTCAAATCAATTGTATTTTAAGCAAATCTTTCTTTTTTTTTTCAGGGTAGCTAGAGATGATAGCATTGGTTGTTTTTATGAACACAAAGTTGTTAGGTAGGTGGGGTGTCCTAGGTGTAGCTGCGAGGTTTAGAAATCTGTTTTGAAATGACAAGGTTGCAGGTTCAATCCCATCCTGTAATTCATTGTGTAAACATCTTCAACTGAACTGTTTTCTTAGGGTTAATTAACGTCTTACAAGTGAACTTTGGCAGAGGGAAACTGTGCTGAAGCATGTTATGCATATGTGCATCTCTTTGTCATGTACACACACACACACACATATATTAGAGGTGTGGTTAAAGAGAGAGAGAGAGTAGGCTGCTATTTCTAGCTGGTCAAATGATCCTACTTAATCCATAGCAGTTATAAAATCTTAAGATACTCCTGCCATATTTGCTGAAATTAAGTCAACGTTGTCTTTTCCTCACCACATAAGTATAACTAATTAGATTTATGATACTCATTAACAAAATATTCTCACACTGATTTAATTATTGTTTTCCAGATGGATAACATCTCTGAGTAATTAAAGCATATTGATGTAATTTTTTTTTTTTTTTTTTAAATTCCATCTCGTGAATGGATTCCTTACAACTGAGATGTTGGAATTAATGAAGGCTTCTAATTAAGTAAATGGATTTGGTAGGATTTCTTTGGTGTCTCTTATAATTAGTTTGATAGGTTTTGTACCAAAGTGCAGCACTAACAAAGTAATTCTGGCATGCCGAAGAAACTGGTACTGACCCGAATGGTCTTTTTGGGAGAAAAATCTTTGTTTACATCAAAATAGTCCTCATCAACAAACAGTAATTTGATGTTTCGGTGTGGGGCTGCTGCATAACAATTATGTTTCTGTTAATTGACTTTGGCTTAAGTTATTAATTTATAATGTTTAGTTATGTACTAAACCTTGTTATTCTCATTAAATTAACCACAGCTCTTCTAAATCTACTATCTGTTTCTTGGGTTGAAAGATGGAAGAGGATTTTGCTTTTAGGCTTACCTAACACTGCTTGTATATATTATGTTACTCTTTTATTTGTTTCAGTCATTTGACTGTGGCCATGCTGGAGCACTGGCTTTAGTCAAACAAATCGACTAATTGGTGAATGATTGTGTTGGTGGTTATGTTTCCAATGGACCAATCTTAGACTCTCTGCATTTCTGGGAGTGTCTATAAGTTGATAAAAGATAAACATCCCAAGGGACTACGTTCATAAACACCAATTTTTCAGTTTTCACACCAATGTTTATAATCTTTACAAAGATGCCTCTGCCCCACACACACACATTGTCTCTGTCTACCGAATTCCAATCATAAAACTAACTCTGACCGTAGTTCCTTCTTGAGCTATGCCAGGCTCATAAGAGCCAGTTTCCTTGTTTCAGTGGCGTAGAAATTCCCCAGCTTGACGGGACGCCAGTCCGTCGCAGGATTACTCATTTTTTGCCAGCTGAGTGGACTGGTGCAACGTGAAATGAAGTGCTTGCTCAAGAACACAACGCATCGCCCGGTCCAGGAATCAAAACCACAACCTTACGATCATGAGTTCAACACCCTAACCACTGAGCCATGCGCCTCCACCTGACTGTAGTGAAAGACTCACAGTATCACACAGTGAGTTTGAACCCAGAACCAAGTGATTGCCAAATGAACTTTTTTAACTAAACAGCTATGCTTCTGCCCTTACAGCATCAGGTCAAATTTATGTGACCAGCCAGCATTAGAGGGTAGCCAAATTAATTGAAACAACATCACGATATTGTCATTCTGTTGTATTAGTGACCATCAAATGGTATGGATTGGTGCCGTTGGCAAACTTGTAGACATTTGTAGTGTTTAGTTAAATTTCTTTGTTCTGAGTTCAAATACAAGGATTTACTTTGTCCTTGCGGCCACTGGAGTAAATGCCAATTAAATACTAGGGGGTTGATATAAACCAACTTCATCCCTCTACCCCTAAAATCTGACAGTATGTCATGTTAGACATCAATGTCCTCTCTCGCTAAAACCTCTCTGTGTTTTATGCTAGACATCAATGTTATGTATATTATGGACATGGCCAATGCCAGTGCCTCCTAGACTGGCTTCCTTGCCGGTGGCACGTAAAAAGCACCATCCGAATGTGGCCGATGCCAGCTCCACCTTGACTGGCTTCCGTGCCTGGTGGCACGTACAAAGCACCAATCCGATCATAGCCATTGCCAGCCTCACCTGACACCTGTGCCAGTGGCACGTAAAAAGCACCATCCTGAATGTGGCCGATGCCAGCTCCACCTTGACTGGCTTCCGTGCCGGTGGCACGTACAAAGCACCAATCCGATCATAGCCATTGCCAGCCTCGCCTGACACCTGTGCCAGTGGCACATAAAAAGCACCCACTACACTCACGGAGTGGTTGGCGTTTGGAAGGGCATCCAGCTGTAGAAACACTGCCACATCAGACTGGAGCCTGGTGCAGCCTTCTGGCTTCCCAGATTCCCAGTCGAACCGTCCAACCCATGCTAGCATGGAGAACGGACGTTAAACGATGATGATGGTGATGAATATTTACTGAGTTTGTCTTCTGTGGCACTGTTATGGACCATTATTCAATTGACCCATCACTGGTGCTGCCATAATAAATTTTGGTAATAAATCTTTCATTCAATAAAATTCTGTAAGTAAATATTTTCTGCTACAAGAGAAATACTATTTATAAATAAGGGAAATGGTTCTATGTTTTGTATTTGTTCTTGATGTATCAATAATCTATTTGACCTCTTAACAAAATATTTACTTGATAAAATATCGAATGATTTAGCTGAATAAATACCATCTTCTTTTCATCTCTCTTTTCATTTCCTTCTCTTTCTTGTCGTAATGTTTACATCTGTGATATAACTGTTTTTTCTTCTAATCAAAATACGCATTAATTAAATTATGTTTTTACCTAGATATTGATTGATTGATTTTTTTCTTTCCCATATAGTTTTCTAATTACATATTAATTAGATTAAATGTACATTAATTATATGTTTATGGCAAAACAAAATCTAGGTTATGAAATTTTTCAAGTCGTAATCAGTAGGAAGGCAGACAAATCACACACGCCTTCAGGTAGATGGCCCTGCTCGATCTGTAGAAAAGGTGTAGGTAGAAACTCTATAAGATGCACCAAGTGTAAGCTATGGACACATAAGAGGTGCAGCAATGTCAAAGGAAGGCTAACTAGGAAGATGGTTTTTGTATGTGGCAGATGCTCAGGAACAATAAACACTGAAAATGCTCTGAGACCAACTTCCGTCACTTTCCAGGGAGAGAAAACTAGAAATAGTTGATAGTTTCCGTTACCTAGGTGACCAAGTCAGCAGCGGGGGCGGGTGTGCTGAAAGTGTAACTGCTAGAGTAAGAATAGCTTGGGCAAAGTTCAGAGAGCTCTTACCCCTGCTGGTGACAAAAGGCCTCTCGCACAGAGTGAAAGGCAGACTGTATGGCGTGTGTACGAACAGCCATGCTACATGGCAGTGAAACATGGGCCGTGACTGCTGAGGATATGCGTAAGCTCGCAAGAAATGAAGCCAGTATGCTCCGATGGATGTGTAATGTCAGTGTTCATAATCGACAGAGTGTAAGTACCTTGAGAGAAAAGCTGGACCTAAGAAGCATCAGTTGTGGTGTGCAAGAGAGACGTTTGCGCTGGTATGGTCATGTGGCGAGAATGGATGAAAGATAGTTGTGTGAAAAAGTGCACACCCTAGCGGTTGAGGGAACCTGTGGAAGAGGCAGACCCAGGAAAACTGGGACGAGGTGGTGAAGCACGACCTTCGAAATTTAGGTCTCACTGAGGAAATGACTAGAGACCGAGTCCTATGGAAGTGTGCTGTGCGCGCGAGAAGACCCGGCAGGACAAGTGAGTCCATAACCCGTGGCCTTCTACTTGGGATGGAGCCAGCCTACGTATGCATACCTTCCTTCTTGGGACACAAAACTCTACATGTGAAGACCTGTTGAGGCAAGTGAGGATCAGAAATGAAAATCGATCAATGGAAATTGCAGATGTGTTACCAGTGCGGTGGCATGTCGAAACTCTACTTGTGAAGACCCGTTGAGGCAAGTGAGGATCAGAATGGAAATCGATCAATGGAAATTGCAGATGTGTTACCAGTGCCGGTGGGATGATAAGAGAACCTTCCGTTTCGCGGACGTTGCCAGCACGCCCCGTTTCGTGTCCGTTGCCTTCCTCGCCTGGCCCTTGTGCCGGTGGCACATAAAAAGCACCATCCGTTCGTGGCCGTTTGCCAGCTCTGTCTGGCACCTGTGCGGGTGGCACGTAAAAAGCACCCACTACACTCACGGAGTGGTTGGCGTTAGGAAGGGCATCCAGCCGTAGAAACACTGCCAGATTTGACTGGGCCTGATGAAGCCTTCTGGCTTCACAGACCCCAGTAGAACCGTCCAACCCATGCTAGCATGGAAAACGGACGCTAAACGATGATGATGAACCATTAGAAAGCATAACTTGTTAAATATTGGAACGTGACAAGAATGGTTTCTGTGGGGGGGATGGAACCAGCAAGAGGCTGTTAGATAACTGGCATTGTGAAAACTATAAACTTAAGAATTTATGATGAGGAGTGGCTGTGTGGTAAGTAGCTTGCTAACCAACCACATAGTTCCAGGTTCAGTCCCACTGCGTGGCCTCTTGGGCAAGTGTCTTCTGCTATAGCCCCGGGCCGACCAATACCTTGTGAGTGGATTTGGTAGACGGAAACTGAAAGAAGCCTGTCGTATATATGTATATATATATATATGTGTGTGTGTGTGTGTGTGTGTGTTTGTGTGTCTGTGTTTGTTCCCCTAGCATTGCTTGACAACCGATGCTGGTGTGTTTACGTCCCCGTCACTTAGCGGTTCGGCAAAAAGAGACCGATAGAATAAGTACTGGGCTTACAAAAAGAATAAGTCCTGGGGTCAAGTTGCTCGATTAAAGGCGGTGCTCCAGCATGGCCGCAGTCAAATGACTGAAACAAGTAAAAAAGACAGTATCACATGCACGCGCACACACATATACATATATATCTCTCTTTTACTCTCTTTTACTTGTTTCAGTCATTTGACTGCGGCCATGCTGGAGCACCGCCTTAGTCGAGCAATCAACCCCGGGACTTATTCTTTGTAAGCCCAGTACCTATTCTATCGGATCTTTTGCCAAACTGCTAAGTAACGGGGACATAAACACACCAGCATCGGTTGTCAAGTAATGTTAGGGGGACAAACACAGACACACGCCATATATATATATATATATATATATATATATATATATACGACGGGCTTCTTTCAGTTTCCGTCTACCAAATCCACTCACAAGGCTTTGGTTGGCCCGAGGCTATAGTAGAAGACACTTGCCCAAAGTGTCATGCAGTGGGACTGAACCCGGAACCATGTGGTTGGTAAGCAAGCTATTTACCACACAGCCACATGCGTATAAGGTGTGGCTGTGTGATAAGAAGCTTACTTCCCAACCTCAGGGTCCTGGGTTCAGTCCTACTGCGTGGCAGTTTGAGCAAGTGTCTTCTATTATAGCCTTGGACCGACCAAAGCCTTGTGAGTGGATTTGGTAGACAGAAAGTGAAAGAAGCCCATCATATATCTATGTGTGTGTGTGTGTGTGTGCCTTTGTGTTTGTCTCCAACCATTGCCTGACAACCAATGGTGGTATGTTTACATCTCTGTAACTTAGCAGTTCAGCAAAAAAGATCAATAGAATAAGTACCAGTACTTGAAAAAGAAAAATGTACTGGGGTCGATTCAATCTTCAAGATGGTACCCTTGCATGGTCACAGTCTAATGACCAAAACAGGTTAAAGATAAGATACACACACACACACACCACACACACACAGGTGAGCACATAAGTGCAAAACAAGGTGTAAAAAAAAATAGTACTCGAATACCAAAGGTAGAGCAATGTGCTGTTGTTAGAGCTGCAAAATTATCACAAAACTGTTACTCAGAGTTTCATGTTCCTGTTTGTCTGACAGTTGTGATGCAAACTCATCACAACTGTCCAATGAATGGGAATGTGAAACTCTGAGTAACTGATTTCAAATTTTGGCACAAGGCCGGCAAGTTTTGGGCAGGGGTAAGTTGTTTCTATGCCTGGTTGGCTGCCTTTTACATGGAACTGGCACAGGTGCCATTCTGTGTAAATATCACCATCAATGAATAAATTGCATATATTCCAAAGGTATGAATATCTTTCGTAGAATGGTAAAATGGTTAACTGAAATGGTAAAAAAGGGGAGGATAATAATTATGGTTTTGGAACGATTCCATTTCGTTTGTATTCTTCAGGAAAGGAAAAAATGTATTTTATGTTTCTCTAAT
>NC_043020.1:13327231-13357231 GCF_006345805.1 Octopus sinensis
ACACACACATGCAAACACACTCACACAAATGCAAGCAAGCCACCACACACAACACATGCAAACACTCAGCACCCTCACACACAGCCACACACACACACATGCAAACACACACACATACACACACACACATCCAAGCACACTCACCACACACACACACACACACATGCAACCACACACACACATGCAATCACTCATTGCACACATGCAAGCACACTCACACACATGCAAATACACTCACATACACATGCAAACACACATGCACGCACACACGCATGCACATGCACACACACACACTCATTGACATGTACACACATGGGCACAGGCACATGCACACACACATACATACACACACACCTACAAACACACATACACCAATACACACACAAACACATACACACAAGCACACATTCAAACACACACACACACACACACACACACACACTCACACTCAAATACACAATCACAGAGACACACACACACACACACACCATTGATATGTTTATAATATGGTTTAATTGAAATATTCAACTTTCTTCTATTTCATGGGGGAGCAACCATTCTGTCCCCTAAACAGGAACCTAAAGATTACCGAAAAGCCTTGTTGCCACATGTCAAATATGACAGCAGGAAACCAGCTCAGATGGCGGCTCCGATGGCTACAACATCGTGGCTTTCTCCTCATTAGCTGCTCGTTTTCTATTTATGAGATGTTGCTCTCACTACCTACAATGATTCCAGCTTGCCAAACATGAAGTTTCTTGGGAATTTAGACTATAACTGATGTTCTCAACACCATTTGGGACTCTTAATCTACCCCAGATGTCTGATCCAGTGATATTTTGTTTTACTTGTTGGGTTCTTTTTGTGCTGGCCAATGCCGTGTTCTTCCTGGCATTGTCTCGCGTGAGGTGTGAGGGTTTTCGTTTACAGCTTCTGTCGTCAGGCTGGTTGCAGATATGAAATGATCAGGGTTACAAAGTCATCATAAAGGAAAACCAGGAGGGTGGAAATACTAAAGAATTTTTGCTCATTTAACTGCTGCCGACATGAATTAATGGGCAAGTGGCTGAATATTCCTCGGGCACATGTACCTGTAATATGGCTTTAATTTTTGGCACACGGGTAGCAAGTTCAGGATAGAGGGTAAGTTGATTACATCAACCCCCATTACTCAACTGGTACTGCTTTTATTGATTCCAAAATTATGAAAGGCAAAGTCCACCTTGGTGAGCTGGCAGAAATGTTAGCACGCTGGGCGAAATGCTCAGCGGTATTTTGTCTACCGCTACGTTCTGAGTTCAAATTCCGCCAAGGTCAACTTTGCCTTTCATCCTTTCGGGGTCGATTAAATAAGTACCACTTACGCACTGGGGTCGATATAATCGACTTAATCCGTTTGTCTGTCCTTGTTTGTCCCCTTTGTGTTTAGCCCCTTGTGGGTAGTAAAGAAATAGGTATTTCGTCTGTCTTTACGTTCTGAGTTCAAATTCTGCCATGGTCAACTTTGCCTTTCATCCTTTTGGAGTTGATAAATTAAGGGCTGGAGTCAATCAAATCGACTACCCACCCCCTCCCCCAAAATTTCGGGCCTTGCGCCTAGAGTAGAAAAGAATAATGATAATAGTAATGAGAAAAATATCCGGTGGATAAATCCTGGGTTCACTTCACTGGATTAGGAATGTTTTTAGAAGTATAAATCAAAAACAATTACAAAGAATATGAAGACTGGTACATTTTTTCTGTTAATTTTTCCAGTTAGTTTTACAGCATAATTGGTTAACCAATTAGGCTGTATAATTAACTGGAAAAATTAACAGAAAACTTTGAAGATGTACCAGTTTCCATATTCTTTGTAATTGTTATATATATCTATATATATATATATATATATATAATATATATATGTTGTACTGTTATTAGTCATAAGACACCTGCTGTTTTTCGTCCTGTTTTTACCATTATTGCTTTTTGTATTTCATTTTTGTATTTCATTATTGTTTTTTGTATTTTATATTCGTGTGGCATAGTCCGTTTTTCTGTCCCTATTTCGTATACATTCGATCCTTCTTCCAAGAAATCTAATGCTCGTAGCTTAGTTTTTCTAATGCTCGTAGCTTAGTTTTTCCTGGGGGCTGGCCGGATCGGAGCGATCTCAAGATTAATCAGCCGAAATTGCAAAGATGATCCGGTTCTTGACTGAAGATTGAGGGCTTCGAATGTCCCGTCCGTGTTTTTTGTATCGTCGTCTAAGTGTTTTTGCGTTCTTGTCCAGTTTGTATTTTTCACATATAATATAATAATAATATATTAGTATTTATATATATATATATATTATATATATTATATATATATATATATATGGAGGTGCATGGCTTAGTGGTTAGGGTGTTGGACTCCCAATCATAAGATTGTGGTTTCAATTCCTGGACTGGGTGTGATGCCTTGTGCTCTTGCAAAACACTTCACTTCATGTTGCTTTAGTCAACTCAGCTGTAGAAAGAGTACCACTAGTGGAGGCATGTTGCTTTGTGGTTAGGATGTCAGATTCATGACCGCAAGATTGTGATTTCAATCCCTGGACTGGGCAATTTGTTGTATTCTTGAGCAAAACACTTCATTTCACTTTGATACTGTCGACTTAGCTGTAGAAATGAGTTTAGCCTGGAGAGGAATGGGTTCTACCAGGCTTTCTTGGTCAAGATATGCTGCATGGCTACTGTGCCTGAACGACCCCCAAGGAGTTAAGGGACTTGTCTATATATATATATATACTCTTTTACTCTTTTACTTGTTTCAGTCATTTGACTGCGGCCATGCTGGAGCACCGCCTTTAATCGAGCAATTCGACCCCGGGACTTATTCTTTTGTAAGCCCAGTACTTATTCTATCGGTCTCTTTTTGCCGAACCATTAAGTAAACACACCAGCATTGGTTGTCAAGCAATGCTAGGGGGACAAACACAGACACACAAACACACGCATATATATATATATACATATATACGACGGGCTTCTTTCAGTTTCCGTCTACCAAATCCACTCACAAAGCTTTGGTCGGCCCGAGGCTCTAGTAGAAGACACTTGCCCTAGATGTCACGCAGTTGGACTGAACCCAGAACCATGTGGTTGGTAAACAAGCTACTTACCACACATATATTGTGTGTGTGTGATGTGAGATTGTTGGGAGCTGTCTCCTCCTCTATTATTGTATATCAGTTGTACATTGTTTGTGCATCAGAATATATAAAAAATGTAAACTGTTGTTTGACTAGAAAGAGATTGGCTTTGGCACTGTGTCAGAAAGTTCTTGGAAGTAGAGGCTATTGGAATAGCAGGAGCAAAACAGACAATAAATTCTATAGACACTTGATCTGTCAATCAATTCTGCTCGACTGGTTTTTTAACCAATATACTGGCAACTTCTCTAAAGAGTGTCTTACATAAATTCACATCGTTTGTGTGTCAGAAACATTAGGAAACTTGTGTCTGTTTCTTTCCTAAATTGGTAAAATATAAGCGATGATAAAAGAATAACATTCAAATTTATTGCATGTTTGAATTTATTTTGTAACTCAGTGTATTAAACTGTGACTTGCTGAACATTTTATTGCACAAATAAAATTTGAAAAGTTTTTATGTGTAAATCTTTCTGATTTTCAGTTCTAACAAGTGTCTGATAGGAATCTGAAATAAAATTAGCTTAAATTACAAAAAAATAATTCAGTTTAATTTTAGAATCATAAGTTGAGTTTTTGAAGAATCTATCTTACAGGAAATGGATGATGAATCTGCTGTGTTCCAATGTGTTACATCAAATTTAACCTTCTAGTATCTAGATTACTCTGTCAGATGTACTGAGATCCCCTTTGGTGATGACTGACCATAGGATTGCACCTAGAATGTTACCCTCCCAGGCACAAATCCGGGCAAGGTTGTTTACGGAAGAGCAGCAGTCGCCCATGCATACCGGCCTCCTCTCTCCACGCCACCAGTGTTATCCAAGGGAAAGGCAAAGGGCCGATACAGCTTGGCACCTGTGACATTGCAACTCATTTCTACAGCTGAGTGAACTGGAGCAACATGAAATAAAGTGTCTTGCTCTAGAACACAACATGCATCCCGGTCTGAGATTCGAACTCACAACCTCATGATCGGAAGCTCAACACTCTAACCACTGAGCTATGCGCCTTCTGTCAGATGTAATACCTATTTATTCACATTATTTTCAATTAATTATGTATTATCTTATAGCTTTGAGATTTCGATGATGTGATTGCATATTTTTAGAATGACATTGTAGGGCAAGTGTGAAAGGCCAGATCTGGTCAGTTTCAACTTTTATTTATTCACATTATTTTCTATCAGTCATGTATTATCGTGTGCTTTGAGATTTCAATGATGTGATTGGCCAGAGCGGCTAACTGGCTTCCATGCCGGTGGCACATAAAAGGCATGATCATTACCAGCGTCGCCTTACTGGCACTTGTGCCGGTGGCATGTGTAAAAACATTCGAGCGAGATCGTTGCCAGTACCGCCTGACTGGCCCCCGTGCCAGTGGCACATAAAAGCCCCCTATACACTCTCGGAGTGGTTGGCGTTAGGAAGGGCATCCAGCTGTGGAAACTCTGCCAGATCAAGGTTGGAGCCTGGTGCAG
This sequence comes from Octopus sinensis, assembly GCF_006345805.1. Lineage (NCBI taxonomy): Eukaryota > Metazoa > Mollusca > Cephalopoda > Octopoda > Octopodidae > Octopus > Octopus sinensis. Next base: position 13,331,887 of record NC_043020.1, read on the forward strand.
CCATCTGGTTCGCCAGCCCTCAGTCAAATCGTCCAACCCATGCTAGCATGGAAAGCAGATCTTAAGCGATGATGATGATGAGAATTATGTTGTGTGGTGTGAAAGGCCAGATCTGGTCAGTTTGAACTTAAAACAGAATATTTGGACAGGATACAGCTGGTTTAAGTGCTGAAGTGTTAAAGTGGAGCTATTTTTACATATGACAGTTGTTGAGAGAAGAGCAAATACAAAATTCTGCTGATGTAGATTGTTAATGAGAACCAATAAAGTCAATGAAATACAAGAAAAATTATTCCCCTATTCACTTAGACTGTATATTTTCTCTTCCCATTCTGCCATCTCTCTTCCCTCACACAAGAAAAAAAAAAACCCCAACAAATCTCAAATAATCATTAAGCGTCAAGGAAAGAAGAAATTGAAAATAAATAATATTTGTTACCTTTTAGAGATGTTTTCTGTTTGTGTTTTTGGATAATGCATATTTTACCAACTAGCAAATACTGTAAGCTTTCATATACTAAATGAGCACCAGTTATTGATTTTACAATGGAAATAGCAGGAATGAGAACGGCTTTGGAACAACACCGGCAAGGAGTTCAGTATGGAAGAGTGGGTTTTCTAATACCAGGAACAACCCATTGGGGAAAAGAAGGAATCGGTAAAAGTCGTTATTGATTTGAATTTTAAAGAAAAATATGTTTCATAATTAGATTTTTAGTTAGAGGAACTCTCTCTCTCTCTATCGAATAAATATTTCAATAAAACCAACAGAAATAAACACTGTGTTTATAAAACCTGCTTTCCTCCATCCTAATTGCTATCTTATCACGGGATATACTTCTCTACCGTCTTTTAATCTGATTATTATGCATCGGTTTCACCTTGAGATTTCTCTTATTTTGATTGGGAAGACGAGAGAGAGAGAGGGATCCAACGGACAGACAGACAGACTGACAGTCAGAGGGAGAAACTACATGCTCGTGATGTTACTGGGGATATAACTGTGATTGGTGGTGGGGGAGGTGCATTACTTATTTAACAGCATGTGGATATCTGTGTGTGTACATGTGTGTGTGTGCGCATGTGTGTGTGCCTGAGTGTGTATATGTTTTTATTTTAGCTGCACAGCAATATCTGTAATGTGTAGGAGTAATTACTAATTTAACTGTGCAGTGATACTATCTCTACCTATCTATTTATCTATCTATATATATATCTATATATATATAGATATATATATATATATATATGTATATATATATATATATATATATATATATATATAAGTTCACAAAAATTTAGATTCAATGAATATGGTACTTAATTTAGATGCACCAGAATTCTGTATGGTGTTATCCATAAAATCCGTGGAGTGATTATAATCAAAATAAGCAAAGAGTCATTCTTGTTGCTTATTTTGATTATAATATATATATATATTATATATATATATATATATATATATATATATATATATAGATGTGTATATATAAGTTTTATGTGTGTATTATGTATGTATGTGTGTATTATTCATGTATATATATATTATGAATGTGTATATATGCTTGTATATATATATGTAATATTTGTTATGTTAGTCATGTGTATATGTGTATATGTGTATGTTATATTTGTGTGTATGTATGTGTATGTATGCATATATGGGTGTGTGTGTGTGTATATGTATATAGTTCTATCGGTACAGAGTTAAATAAGGAACAGCCCCTCCCACCACCACCACCACCACCATCACCACCTCCACCACCACCACCACCACCATCATCATCATCGTATAACATCCGTTTTCCGTGCCAGCACCGTCCAACCCTTGCTAGCTCGGAAAACGGACATTAAACAATGATGACGATGGTGGTGGGATGGCCTGTTCCTTATTTAACTCTGTACCGATATAGCTATACGTGGGTGCATCACTAATTTAGCAGCATGTATGATGCTGTGGATTGTTCTAGATAATAACTACGGGGACGTATGATATTGACATGAATGTAATCACAGGTGCAGGAGTGGCTGTGTGGTTAAGTAGCTTGTTTACCAACCACATGGTTCCGGGTTCAGTCCCACTGCGTGGCACCTTGGGCAAGTGTCTTCTACTATAGCCTCGGGCCGACCAAAGCCTTGTGAGTGGATTTGGTAATACAGAACTGAAATAAGCCCATTGTGTATATATATATATATATATATATATATATATATATATATATATATATATGTATATATATATATATATATATATATATATATATTATATGTATATATATATGTGTGTGTTGTGTGTGTATTGTATATATCTGTGTTTTGTATATCCTCCAACATTGCTTGACAACACCGATGCTGGTGTGTTTACGTCCCCGTTACTTAGCAGTTCGGCAAAAGAGACCGACAGAATAAGTACTAGGCTTACAAAGAATAAGTCCTGGGGGCGATTTGCTCAACCAAAGGTGGTGCTCTAGCATGGCCACAGTCAAATGACTGAAACAAGTAAAAGAGTAAAAGAGAGAGAGATATATTGTGAATATATGTGGGTGTATACAAATGCCTTTTATACACACACAACTGAGTGTATAGTTTTATGTTGCAGTGTCTGCAAACCTTGCTGTGTCCATGGTTCCGTGCGATTAATTTTTAAGATTCCTTCCTCCTCCCCTCGTCACCTGTCATAACGGGAATGTGTGGGTTTTAATCTCCTCCTCCTCCCCTGTCATTCCCCTGGTGTGCTTGTTGTTGATGTTGCGGCAACAACCGGAGTTGTTATTGTAAACAAGAGATCAATAATTTCAATTATTGATTGATTTTTCTGAAATCTTAATGTTTCGACTTTGAGTAGTTTTGATATCAATAAAACTGATTTATGGAAAGAAGAGGAGGATGTGGTGTCTCTCTATCCCCCTCTCTCTCTCTCTCTCTCCTCCTTTTTTATTTTTTTTCTATCTCTCCCTCCCTCTCTCGTTTTCCTTTTCTTTTTACCTCACTCTCTCTCTCTCTGTCATACGTGGGAGAGACAGTTTAACCAATCTACATTCAGCTCTCCCAAATTTCTGTGTGTGTGATAGAGAGAAGGGGAAAAATATAGGGAAAGAGTAAGAGAGAGGAGAGAAAGTGAGAGAGAAACCAACAAAGAAGCCTTTATATGGTCCCTACACCTACTGAAAACTACAGCCAAATCTCCCTCAAAATACAATATCTTCCTGTTTCAATGAAAGCAAGGACTCATTAGATAATATTGTCTTAACTGCACTATGACTGACAGAAAGGCATGATAGCCATAACTGGAATGTCTTCGTTGCATCAACTTAATTAGGCCTGACATGGAGTTAAGCTACCATGCGGCTTCGAAGCCAGCTTTGTAAATACAGGACTATGGTTGTGTGTTAGTAATGTGTATTCCTCACAAAAGGAATAAAAATCAATACTGTAAGAAATAATAACCAAATCCTCCTCATATTTCACCATACCATCTTAGATAAGAGAAGGCATTGTCATCATTTAACGTCCATTTCCAATGCTGGCATGGGTTAGGTGGTTTGACCAGAGCTTGTAAGCCAGAGAACTGCACCAGAACTCAGTTGGCTGTTTTGACTTGGTTTCTGTAGCTGGTTGCCCTTCATAATGCCAACCACTTTACAAAGTGTATTAGGTGTCTTTTACATGTCATGAGCATGGATGCTCTCTTATATGTCACTGGCACAGATGCCTTTTAAGCGTCACTGGCATGGGTGCCCTTTTCTGTGTCACTGGCACGGGTGCCCTTTTCTGTGTCACTGGCATGGGTGCCCTTTTCTGTGTCACTGGCATATGTGCCCTTTTCTGTGTCACTGGCATGAGTGCCCTTTTGTGTGTCACTGGCATGGGTTCCCTTTTGTGTGTCACTGGCATGGGTGCCCATTTGTGTGTCACTGGCATGGGTGCCCTTTTATGCATCACTGGTATGGGTGCCCTTTTGTGGGTCACTGGCATGGGTGCCCTTTTATGCATCACTGGCATGGGTGCCCTTTTATGCATCACTGGCATGAGTGCCCTTTTGTGTATCACTGGCATGGGTGCCCTTTTATGTGTCACTGGCATGAGTGCCCTTTTGTGTGTCACTGGCATGAGTGCCCTTTTGTGTGTCACTTGCATGGGTTCCCTTTTGTGTGTCACTGGCATGGGTGCCCTTTTGTGTATCACTGGCATGGGTGCCCTTTTATGCATCACTGGTATGGGTGCCCTTTTGTGGGTCACTGGCATGGGTGCCCTTTTATGCATCACTGGCATGGGTGCCCTTTTATGCATCACTGGCATGGGTGCCCTTTTATGCATCACTGGCATGAGTGCCCTTTTGTGTGTCACTGGCATGGGTGCCCTTTACATGTTACTAGCATTGCCACTACCATGATTTCACTTAGTTTGACATATCTTTTCAAGCACAGCAAATTGTCAGATGTCTCAGTCACTCCTCATTGCCCTCATGAGACTCAAAATTTGAAGATCATACTTCACCACCTCGTCCCATGTCTTCTGAAGTCTACCTTTTCCACAGGTTCCCTCCACAATTAGAGCTTGACTCTTTTTTATGCAGCTGTCCTTGTCCATACGTATTACATGACCATACCTATTTCTTTATTACCCGCAAGGGGCTAAACACAGAGGGGACAAACAAGGACAGACATAGGTATTAAGTCGATTACATCGACTCCAGTGCGTAACTGGTACTTAATTTATCGACCCCGAAAGGATGAAAGGCAAAGTCGACCTCGGCGGATTTTGAACTCACAACGTAACGCAGATGAAATACCGCTAAGCATTTCGCCCGGCGTGCTAACGATTCTGCCAGCTCACCACCTTAATTACATGACCATACCATCTCTTGCACACCACATCTGATGTCTCTTATACCCAGTTTTTTTCTTAAGACACCTGCACTCTGTCATGTGCACACCAACATTGCACATCCAGCTGAGCATGCGAGCTTGATTTCTTTCAAGCCCTCACATGTCTTCTGCAATTACAATCCATGTTTCACTGCCATGTAGCATGGCAGGACACAGAAAATGGTTCCTACATGGGAAGCACTCCGTCGGTTACGACGATGAGGGTTCCAGTTGATCCGAATCAATGGAACAGCCTGCTCGTGAAATTAACGTGTAAGTGGCTGAGCACTCCACAGACACGTGCACCCTTAACGTAGTTCTCGGAGATATTCAGCGTGACACAGAAAGTGACAAGGCTGGCCCTTTGAAATACAGGTACAACAGAAACAGGAAGTAAGAGTGTGAGAAAGTTGTGGTGAAAGAGTACAGCAGATCACCACCATCCCCTGCCGGAGCCTCGTGGAGCTTTTAGGTGTTTTTGCTCAATAAACACTCAAAACGCCCGGTCTGGGAATCGAAACCGCGATCCTATGACCGCGAGTCCGCTGCCCTAACCACTGGGCTATTGCGCCTCCACGGTTCCTACATAAGTGCTTTTTAAAAAGAGAAACTTATGTATGAACAGAGCACCTTTAACCAAAAATGCCTTCAATCAAAACTGATCTGGCACAAAACAAGAATTCCAGTATGCTCCAAGACAAAGTTAATCTCTCTGTTAAGGATAGTTTTGTCTGAAGGAACATTAGAAAGACCAAAGTAAACAGTTGGAGACATTTTGACACCAAACTAAAGCAAAACAAACCAAACCATTTCTGCTCGTTAAAACATTAATCAGTTTGTTATTTATCTACAATTCTTACCTAATTAATTCTTCCGCGTCTCTGGAGGCAAATAAAATCATTTTCCCTTTCTATTTATTGTGATAAATTCTGTGTAAAATAGATTCGAAACCAATTATATTTTTATGCTGCTATTCTGCCTCTCACAACCGAAAAAAACCCAAAAAAACTCCAGTTGTTTTGGTGGTCCGATATTATTATTATTATCGTTACCTTTCCTGATTCGCCACCTTAATGGGTGTTTTTATTTATTTATTTATTTTTTTTTTTTTTTACAGGTAACTGTTTGTATCATTGAGTAATTTCAATTTAGCTTGTGTTGTAGGTTTTCATGTGTTTTCCTTCCGCAACCATCAAATTATTGAGCTGTACGATTCATATGTAACAATTAATGAAACTATTTATGCAAAAAAGTACGGCTGTCAGCAGAAATTTCCTGCTCTTGTTATAAACTATAATCTGCATCCTTACTTCCAATGTTATTATTATTATTATTATTATTATTATTATTATTGTTGTTGTTTTCTCGCTCACGTTGTTGTTTTTCCATTACTCTGACACACTCCTCACTTCCAGCAAAATGAATTCCTAAAGACTCTTTTTGTCGTTGCTTTGAATAAAGCCCCTTAGAAAAATAAATATTTGAAAATAAAAATGTGATAAACACATCCAAATATTTGCACACCGCTTATGTGTGCGTTAGTGTATTTGTGTGTGTGTGTGTGTGTGTTTATTGTTTTACATGCCAAACCCATTAAAGGGGTCAGAACTACAAGGTATGTAGAATATGGTGTGTGTGTGTGTATATATTTATAGTTTAGCAACAAAAACTGGCAGTGTGGTTGTAATGATATTGTTACCAAAATATAATACGCACACATATATACACACACGACATATATATAGGCGTAGGAGTGGCTGTGTGTGGTAAGAAGCTTGCTTCCCAATCACATGGTTCCAGGTTCAGTCCCACTGCGTGGCATCTTGGGCAAGTGTCTTCTGCTATAGCCCCGGGCCGACCAATGCCTTGTGAGTGGATTTGGTAGACGGAAACTGAAAGAAGCCCGTCGTATTATGTGTGTGTATGTGTGTGTATTTGTCCCACTATCATTGCTTGACAACCGATGCTGGTGTGTTTACGTCCCCGTCACTTAGCAGTTCGGCAAAAAGAGACCGATAGAATAAGTACTGGGCTTGCGGAGAATAAGTCCCGGGGTCGATTTGCTCGACTAAAGGCGGTGCTCCAGCATGGCCGCAGTCGAATGACTGAAACAGGTAAAAGAGAGAAAAAGAGAGTATAGGTGGAGGAGTGGCTGTGTGGTAAGAAGCTTGCTTCCCAATTACATGGTTCCAGGTTCAGTCCCATTGCGTGGCACCTTGGGCATGTGTCTTCTACTATAGCCTTGGGCCGACCAAAGCCTTGTGAGTGGATTTGATAGACGGAAACTGAAAGAAGCCTGTCGTATACATATATGTATGTATATGTGTGTCTGTGTTTGTATCCCCATCATCTTCTTACACCTGATGTTAGCGTGTTTACATCCCTGTAACTTAGCGGTTCAGCAAAAGGGATCGATAAAGTACTTGGCTTACAAAGAATAAGTCGTAGGGTCGATAGACGTTGTTCCTTCATGGCTGCTGTGAAATGACTGAAACAAATAAAAGTATATATACATGTATATATCTGTATGAAAACCTTTCATTGTAATTTTATTACAATTTTTTGTTGTCTTTTGTGAGTCCCTCAACTCCTTGATAGAGTTAGGAGGGCGCAGAAGGTAAAGAACAAAAAAACAAAATCAAAAAAATGAAATAAAGATTAGAAAGTACCCTAGGACTTCTACTTTATTTATTGACCCCTAGAAGGATGATGAAATGGTAAGGCTGACTTTGGAGGATTTCTCAAACTCATAGCACAGATACCTGGAATCAATACCAGAAAACAGGAATGGCTGTGTGGCAAGTAGCCTGCTTACCAACCACATGGTTCTGGGTTCATTCTCACTGCGAGGCACCTTGGGCAAGTGTCTTCTACTATATCCTCGAGCCAACCAAAGCCTTGTGAGTGGATTTGGTAGATGGAAACTGAAAGAAACCTGTTGTATATATGTATATATATATATATATTATATGTTTGTGTGTCTGTGTTTGTCCCCCCAACATTGCTTGACAACCGATGCTGGTGTGTTTATATCCCCATAACTTAGTGGTTTGGCAAAAGAGACCAATAGAATAAGTACTAGGCTTACAAAAAATAAGTCCTGGGGTTAATTTGCTCGACTAAAGGCGGTGCTCCAGCATGGCCACAGTCAAATGACTGAAACAAGTAAAAGAGTAAAGAGAGATGTTGCTCTACTGACTCTGCAAGCTTGGGGTTCATTATTGTGTTATTAACACTAATGATGGGAAAAACTAATTTAATTGGCTTGCTCCAATTTGTTGATTAACTTCTAAATTAATTAAAACTCAGACAGAAGAAAGGCTTAAAATTTTAAACAAGAAATTCCTTCTTTCTGTTCAGATCACAGGATTAAATGGGAAGCAATAATGGAATACAGCAAAATGTCCCTAAGAGGTTTTATTTAGTTTACCTTGGACAAAAATCACAGTAACAATGGTGTATATACATTAAGTATGATACATAGATGGCTGTGTGTGTGTGTGTGCATGCATATATGGAGGCGCAATGGACCAGTGGTTAGGGCAGCTGACTCGCGGTCATAGGATCGCGGTTTCGATTCCCAGACCGGGATTTGTGAGTGTTTATTGAGCGAAGACACCTAAAAGCTCCACGAGGCTCCAGCAGGGGATGGTGGTGATCCCTGCTGTACTCTTTCACCACAACTTTCTCTCACTCTTACTTCCTGTTTCTGTTGTACCTGTATTTCAAGGGGCCGGCCTTGTCACTCTCTGTGTCACACTGAATATCCCCGAGAACTACATTAAGGGTACACGTGTCTGTGGAGTGCTCAGCCACTTACACGTTAATTTCACGAGCAGGCTGTTCCGTTGATTCGGATCAACCGGAACCCTCATCGTCGTAACCGACGGAGTGCTAAAGAAGAAGAAGAAGCATATATATATCTTGACAACTGAAAGAAGAATCATTTATTAGTTTCCAAATATTAGCTTTGACCTCAAGTTCCACATTATTAGGAATGGCAGACCATCATTTTTAGAAACTATTTATCTATTTTTTTCCATGTTAATTGTTAACAAGGGAAAAATACTCATCTATTTATATATACACATATATCTAATAATATCAAGGTAATAAAGATTTTAGAAATTTTTACTACCAGTGGCCTAGCATATAGAAAAATTAGTCAATAGACTAAATATTATTCATATAAAATACAGTGTGCATTTAACCCTTTAGTGTTTAAACCGGCCATATCAGGCCAAAATTGTCTTCCTGTTTTATGCTCAAACCAGCCAGCTCTGACCTCTCACACCTACCCTACAAAGTCATTCTAAAAATAAACAAGGACAACATCAAAATCTCAGAGTTACAAGATGCAGTACAATTAATTTAAAATAATGTAATTAAACAGGCTTTAGATTTGACAGAGTAATCTGAATGCAAAAGGGTTAAACACATTTAGAGGTTACCCTCATAGGACTCCCTTACGCTAGAAGGAACAGCTAAAGTTCAAACCACTAATAAGGGATAAATGTACACTGTATTTTTTGTATGTGTGTATATATATATATATATATATATATATACACACACTTAAGACCCATCCTCTATAGCAGAAGTGTTTAGCCCCCCCCCCCATGAAGAGGATTGGCCTGCAAGAGTCCTGTGCTAGTACCATATAAAAACACTCATGCTGGTACCATATAAAGGTGCTCATGCTGGTGCCGTGTTAAAAGCACCCAGCACACACCGTGAAGTGGTTGGCATTAGGAAGGGCATCCAGCTAATAGAAACCAAGTCAAATCAGACTGGAACCTGTTGCAGCTATTTAGCTGCCAACTCTGGTCAAACCGTCCAACTTATGCCAGCATGGACAACAAATGTTAACGGATGACGATCATGAGGTTGTGAGTTCGAATCTCAGACCGGGATGCATGTTGTGTTCTTGAGCAAGACACTTTATTTCATGTTGCTCCAGTTCACTCAGCTGTAGAAATGAGCTGTGACATCACTGGTGCCAAGCTGTATCGGCCCCTTTGCCTTTCCCTTGGATAACACTGGTGGCGTGGAGAGGGAATGCCGATATGCATGGGCAACTGCTGGTCTTCCATAAACAACGTTGCCTGGACTTGTGCCTGGGAGGGTAGCTTCCTAGGTGCAATCCCATGGTCAGTCATGGCCAAAGGAGGTCTCCACATATATATATATTTAGGACAGTTGTTGCAACTATGATAAACTGAACAAATTGAAAACTGATTCCTGAAGAGCAAAAGAACTTGACAACTCTTTACTCTTTTACTTGTTTCAGTCATTTTGACTGTGGCCATGCTGGAGCACCGCCTTTAATCGAGCAACTCGACCCTGGGACTTATTCTTTGTAAGCCCAGTACTTATTCTATCGGTCTCTTTTGCCGAACCGCTAAGTGACAGGTACGTAAAGACACCAGCATCAATTGTCAAGCAATGCTAGGGGGACAAACACAGGCACACAAACATATACACATACACACACATATATATATATATACATATATACGACAGGCTTCTTCCAGTTTCCGTCTACCAAATCCACTCACAAGGCTTTGGTCGGCCCGAGGCTATAGCAGAAGACACTTGCCCAAGATGCCACGCAGTGTGACTGAACCCGGAACCATGTGGTTGGTAAACAAGCTACTTACCACACAGCCACTCCTGCGCCTGAAAGAAGAATCATTTATTAGTTTCCAAATATTAGCTTTGACCTCAAGTTCCACATTATCAGGAATGGCAAACCATCATTTTTAGAAAAATAAATTTATTGAAGATTTCCTTGGTAATTGTATTTTTGTATAGTTTTGAAAATATTTCTTTTGTCTCATTTTTATTTTTTTATTTTTTTTTTTATCCTGGAATATTTTTCTGGAATTTTATTTCAAGATCGAAATGATGTCTTTGGAATAAGAATGGCAAAATAATGAAAAGAAATAAGTTGTTTTGTTTTGAAAGAAGACTGTCTGCTTCTTTTATTGATTTTTAAATAATAAACATTTCTGTGTCATAATTGATGGCAATTAATATGGTCGAAGTCTTCTTAAACTGAGCGAACTCCCTAACAACAACAATAGCATGAATTAAAAGTGTAAAATAAGAACAAAAACTGAGTCAACATCAGTTTAGCACTCAAGTGTCTTCATTGTTTTATTAAGTGAAACCCAAATAAATAAAATATTGCTTTATTAAGTAAAACAAAATGAAACATATATATTTCTTTACTACCCACAAGGGGCTAAACACAGAGGGGATAAACAAGGACATACATAGGTATTAAGTCGATTACATCGACCCCAGTGCATAACTGGTACTTAATTTATCGACCCCGAAAGGATGAAAGGCAAAGTCAACCTCGGCGGAATTTGAATCAGAACATAGCGGCAGATGAAATACCTATTTCTTTACTACCCACAAGGGGCTAAACACAGAGAGGATAAACAAGGACAGACAAACAGATTAAGTCGATTACATTGACCCCAGTGCATAACTGGTACTTAATTTATTGACCCCGAAAGGATGAAAGGCAAAGTCGACCTCGGGGGAATTTGAACTCAGAACGTAACGGCAGACGAAATACGGCTACGCATTTCGCCCGGCGTGCTAACGCTTCTGCCAGCTCATATAATAATTATAATCATCATCATCATCGTTTAACGTCTGCTTTCCGTGCTAGCATGGGTTGGACGATTTGACTGAGGTCTGGCGAACCAGATGGCTGCACCAGGCTCCAATCTTGATCTGGCAGAATTTCTACAGCTGGATGCCCTTCCTAATGCCAACCACTCAGAGAGTGTAGTGGGTGCTTTTACCTTCCACCGGCATGAGGGCCAGTCAGGCAGTACTGGCAATGGCCATGCTCAAATGGTGCTTTTTATGTGCCACCTGCACAGGAGCCAGTCCAGCAGCTCTGGCAACAATCACGCTCGAATGTTTTTTCATGTGCCACCAGCACAAGTGCCAGTAAGGTGATGCAGGTAACGATCACACTCGAATGGTGCTTTTTAGATGCCACCAGCATGGAAGCCAGTCAGCTGCTCTGGCAATGATCACACTTGGATGGTGCTCTTAGTGCTCCACTAGCACGGATATAATAATAATAATAATAATAATAATAATTCCAAATTTTTACATACGGCCAACAATTTCAGAGGAGGGGGTAAGTTGATCAGTTCAACCCCATTGTTCAACTGGTACTTATTTTATCGAACCCCAAAGGATGAAAGGCAAAGTCAACCTCGGTGGAATTTGAACTCAGAACATAAAAATGGACAAAATGCTAAGCATTTTGCCCAGCATGCCTTATTATTAATAATAATAATAATAATTTCTACTCTAGGCATATTGTTAGAAACAGCAAGGATTCTAAGGAAGGTGTTAGAAAGTTGAAGCAAGAATGACTCAAAGGTAATTTGGTCATTGGATATGATTTACTCTTTTGGTATAGTGTTAGTATACATCTGCCAGAGCAAAATTATCAATGAAAATAATAATAATAATAATAATGGTTTCAAATTTTGGTACAAGATCAGTAGTTTTATGCGGAGGGAGTTAGTCAGTTGCATTGAGCCCAGTGCTTGACTGGTACTTTATTTCATCAGCCCCCAAAGGATAAAAGGCGAAGTCGACCTTGGCGGAATTTGAACTCAGAACATAAAACCAGAAGAAATGCTGCTAAGTATTTTGTCCGGCATGGTCTTGGTTCTGCCAGGTCACTGCCTTAATAATAATAATAATAATTTCAAATTTTGGCACAAGGCCAGCAATTTTGGGTGTTGGGTAAGTTAATTATATCAACCCCAGCACTCAACTGGAACTTATTTTATCAATCCCAAAAGGATGAAAGGCTAAGTCAGCTTCACCAGAACTTGATCTCAGATTGTGAAGACAGACACAAAATGTTGCTAAGCATTTCACCCAGTGTGCCAATTACTCTGCCAGCCAGCCGCCTTAATAATGATTGTTGTTTGTTCCTTCTCGAGCCACGCCTAACTCATAAGGGCCAGTTTCCTTGGCGTATAGGTTCCCCACCTGGACAGGACGCCGGTCCATTGCAGGTGAGCTGCAAGATGCAGGAGGAAAGAGTGAGAGAAAGTTGTGGCGAAAGAGTCAGCAGAAGTTTCGCCATTACCTTCTGCCGGTGCCACATGGAGCTTAGGTGTTTCGCTCATAACCACACACATCGCCCAGTCTGAGATTCAAACCCGTGATCCCTCAACCGCAAGTCTGCTACTCTAACCACTAGGCTATGTGCCTCCCCTTCATAATGATTAATTAAACAATAACAACCAAGAGATTTTGTAAGCTTTCATAATCTTCTTGGATTTGAAACAAAATTTGAGAGTGCATAAAATTGTTGCTATATGTCAAATATAGCATTTTTATAACTTATTTATTGATTTTTAAATGGGTTTTTTTAAATAATTAATTGAGTACAAATGAGAGGAATTATAGTTTTGCTTGACACCTATTTAAAGTTATATCTTCTTTAATGCATTTTTGTTACTTTCACTTTCAAAGCCTGCAATACGTAATACTCCCACTTGAAGATTTTACCACACCCACAAACCCACACTCATGTACAAGCTCACTTTTGCCATGCCCACATACCTACACTAACCACACCCACAAGTCCACAATAACCAAATCCACAAGTCCACAATAGCCACACCTACAAGCCCACACTAATGTATAAGCTCACTTTTCCATGCCCACACTAACCGCACCCACAAGTCCACAATAACCAAACCCACAAGTCCACAATAGCCACACCTACAAGCCCACACTAATGTATAAGCTCACTTTTGCCATGCCCACATTGCCTACACTAACCGCACCCACAAGTCCACAATAACCACACCTACAAGCCCACACTAACCCCACCCTCAAATCAATGTCTTGCCTACACAGATGTCTAAACACATAGAAATACTATTCCGTTGTTTTGTTGCAGTCAATGTTTTTTAATCTCTTTTAATTAATGTCACTCTGCCACACTGCTCCATGACATTTAGCTGTAAACACGCTACAGTCATAGGGGTTATTGCAAAGTTACGTTCATATCTGGATTAATATTTACAATTTAGCTAAATTCTGGTTTTATCGATAACTTATCTGAAAATGAAATTTTATTGCTGACAAATTAGATTCAGAATTGAATAAAATTCCCGAATCAGGTAAAATGAGAGAAGTTCTAGTTTGATGTATTGACCATCAGCATCATTCAGAAGTAGGATTCAGTTTATCTTTCTGTTTTTTCTCTTTCTTTTTCTTGTTTCAGTCATTAAACTGTGGCCATGCTGGGGCATACCTTGAAGAATTTTAGTTGAACGAATCAACCTGACCCCCAATACTTATTATTGTTTTGCAAAGTCTAGTACTTACTCTATCAGTCTCTTTTGCTGAATTGCTAAGTTATTGAGACATAAGCATACCAACACCAGTTGTCAAGTGATGGAGGTTGGGGACAACTCCATGATAGATCATTAGCCACTACACATTTTTTTCTCTCCTTGTTTTTTCTGTGTCCCTTTCTGAAGAAGAGCGTACGCTCGAAACGTAAAAGACTTTTTCTATTCCTGAGCGTTATACTAATACATCTGTTTGTTTTGTACACCGCCTTTCTTCATCTTTTGTTTTTTTCGTAAACTCTCCCTGATATATATATATATATATATATATATTCACACACATATATGTGTATGTATAGAGTATTTGAAGTGGTGTTTGAAGCAGATGAACTTTATGATGAGATGGTAACAAATGACTTAAACACTTAAAAAAAAAGAGTTTATGATTTAAATTAAACATGCCGCTGGACTGGCTCCTGTGCAGGTGGCACACAAGAAGCACCATTGAGCGTGGCTGCTGCCAGTACTGCCTGACTGGCCCTCATGCCGGTGGCACATAAAAGCACCCACTACACTCTTGGAGTGGTTGGCGTTAGGAAGGGCATCCAACTGTAGAAACTCTGCCAGATAAGACTGGAGTCTGGTGCAGCCATCTGGTTCACCAGTCCTCAGTCAAATCGTCCAACCCATGCTAGCATGGAAAGCGGACGTTAAACGATAATGATGATGAGGAGGAGGAGGAAATGTTTGTGATGTTACTGACTTTGTTTTGTATAAATACTCTGTATAAATAGAATCACTTGCATGAAATCCTAAATAAAAATAAATTAGATTTATAATATATTGGTTTGATATTTCAGTGAAATATTTGTATCAATAGAGGAGTCTGTCTGGATGAGAAAACTGTTTTATCATATTACTAGCAGTATCGCCCGGCGTTGCTCGGGTTTGTAAGGGAAATAACTACAAAGCATTTTTAGAGAGTTATAGCCAAAAAATAGCAAAAAAATGGGGAAAAAATGATGGTAAATTTTTTTTTGAGAGTTAAAAAGGTCAAGTTGCATCCCCTAGACAGTCTGTGGTTTGTGTTTCTGATTCTCAACCCCATGTCGAATTTATTAATTTTTTTCAGAACTGGGGGAACTTTTCAAAATTTTCGCTGAGTTAGTTTTGAATTATGACATTGGGCTATGTGTGTGTCAAGTTTCATCAGAATCGGTTGAAAGCCGTGGTCAGGGTGAGGGTACAACCTAACAGACACACAGACACGCAAACTGCCGTTTATATACAGAGAGATGATTATCATTTGTGGATAGTTATGAGATGCTTATCGGAAAAGGTCTGGTTGGAGATCCAAACTTCCGAGTTCTTTTACATTATATATTAGGTGCTTGTGTGGCTGTGTTGTAAGACGTTTGCTTCCCAACCACATGGTTCCAGGTTCAGTCCCACTGCATGGCACCTTGAGCAAGTGTCTTCTACTATAGCCACAGGCTGACCAAAAGCCTTGTGAGTGAGTTTGGTGGACAGACTAATAGAAGTCTGTCGTGTGTGTGTGTGTCTCTTCCACCCCACTGTTTGACAACCGGTGTTTGTGTGTTTATGTCCTTGTAACCTAGTGGTTTGGCAAAAGAGACCATTAGAATAAGTACCGGGCTTTACAAAACAATAATAATAATAATAAGTACTGGGGTTGTTTCATTTAGATAAGATTCTTCAAGGTGGTGCTTCAGTTTGGTTGCAGTCTGAAACAAGAAAAATGAAAAATAATTTTTAAAAAAAACAAAAAAAAAGAGAGATAAAGTGATAAGCTGGCAGAATTGTTAGTATGCCAGACAAAATGCTTAATGTCATTTCATCCAGCGTAACATTTCTGAGTTCAAATACCAGTAAGGCCAATGCTACCTTTCCTGTTCTTTCGGGGTCAGCAGAATAAGTAAAGTTACAGTCTTGAGTCATACCAGACTCATTTGGTCTGGTTTCCCAGTTTTCATGGCATATATATATATATATATATATATATATATATATTCCCCACCTGGACGGGATGCCGGTCTTTCACAGGATTACTCACTTTTTTCCAGCTGAGTGGACTGGAGCAACATGAAATGGGGTGTTTTGCTCAAGAACATCACGCATCGCCCAGTCCAGGAATTGAAACCACAATCTTACAATCATGAGTCCAACACCCTAACCACTATGCTATGTGTCTTCGCTAGCACAATAAGTACCATTTAAGGACTGATGATATAACTGACTTGAAGGTGGCAAGCTAGCAGAAACGTTAGCACACCAGGTAAGACGCTTAGTGGTATTTCGTCTGTCTTTATGCTCTGAGTTCAAATTCCACCACCGACGTCAACTTTGCTTTTCATCCTTTCGGGTGTGGGGGGGTCAATAAATTAAGTACCAGTTACTCTCTCTTTACTCTTTTACTTGTTTCAGTCATTTGACTGCGGCCATGCTGGAGCACCGCCTTTAATCGAGCAACTCAACCCCGGGACTTATTCTTTTGTAAGCCCAGTACTTATTCTATCGGTCTGTTTTGCCGAACCGCTAAGTAACGGGGACATAAATACACCAGCATCGGTTGTCAAGCAATGCTAGGGGGACAGACACAGACACACAAACACACACACGCGCACATACATATATACATATATACGACAGGCTTCTTTCAGTTTCCGTCTACCAAATCCACTCACAAGGCTTTGGTCGGCCCGAGGCTATAGTAGAAGACACTTGCCCAAGGTGCCACACAGTGGGACTGAACCCGGAACCATGTGGTTGGTAAGCAAGCTACTTACCTCACAGCCACTCCTGCGCACTGGGGTTGATCTAATCGACTAGCCCTGTCCCCCCAAATTTCAGGCCTTGTGCCTAGAGTAGAAAAGATATAATCGATTTGGGTTTTAAAACCTCAAAACGGATTAAGCCTTGAACTGTTCTTGGAAGGGTTTTTTTCTTTATTATTTTATTGTTTTTGCAATAAGAACTCCTGTTTATTTCAGGCCCTCGTTTGACCCTATTATCTCCCATCTCTACCCTGGACTGTCTTATTTTCAACCTTTCAACTTTACAAACATCAGCAAAGCCTGATCGTTGCATCTCTATTTTACAACATTGTCTCTTTCTTTTCACACGAATCCAAAATCATGTTTTATTACTCTGCCTCGGTTGTTCCACTCTTTGATCGCACCAGTTGATGGATGCACAAACACAGAGTAACTTGTATGCGCTGCATATACACTATACACACTGCACTCACATATTGCACACATACACACAATACGTACATCTATTTATTATTATTTTTTTTATTTTATTTTTTTTTTTATTATAGTTCATTTTCCAGTACATTCAGTTGTAAAAACTGTCTTTAATCTCTGTTTTAATAGCTTATTTTCCACTTTAGATCTAAATCTGTTTTACTAGAGTTATTTTAATTTCAGAGTTGTACTTGTTTGCTAAAGAATTTCATCTGAGACTGTATAGCTGGAACTGAAACACAATTACAATCTGCTAGCCACGAGAATAACTTCACACACACACACACACACACACACACACACACACACAATCTCTCTCTGATGCTCTGGTACATTGTCCATGATGTAGAATTAGAACAAACACTTTGATACATAAACAACATTATATAACCTGCGCCACCTAAGGACAACAATTCCACAGTTTACCGTTTATTTATTTATTTCATTTACTTCTTTCAGTCATTTGACTGTGGCCATGCTGGAGCACCGCCTTTAGTCGAGGAAATCGACCCTGGGACTTATTCCTTGTAAGCCCAGTACTTATTCTATCGGTCTCTTTTGCCGAGCCGCTAAGTTACGGGGACATAAACACATCAGCATCGGTTGTCAAACGATGTTGGTGGGGACAAACACAACACACAAACATACACATATATATATACATATATACGACGGGCTTCTTTCAGTTTCCGTCTACCAAATCCACTCACAAGGCTTTGGTCGGCCCGAGGCTATAGTAGAAGACATTTGCCGCTAAGTGATGGGAGACATAAACACACCAGCATCGGTTGTCAAGCAATGCTAGGGGGACAAACACAGACACACAAACATGCACTCACATATATATATATATATATACATATATACGATGGGCTTCTTTCAGTTTCCGTCTACCAAATCCACTCACAAGGCTTTGGTCGGCCCGAGGCTATAGCAGAAGACACTTGCCCAAGGTGCCACGCATCTTGGGACTGAACCCGGAACCATGTGGTTCGTATTGCTATTTTGATGCATAAATCTTCAAGATTTTGATTTTGCCTTTGACTTCATTCCATAGTTAAGGTTACTTGAAGCGTAACACAAAAACATATATGGAGATAGGTAGGGACAATCAGAATAATATAAATACCTACCACTACAGAATATAAAACCAAACTGAATGTGTAACAATAGTATGTGTGTGTGTGTGTTCTAATGGCAAACATGACTCTACCACAATGCAGTGACTTTTGGGTTATTTGATCACAAATATGTTTCATTCGCTTCTCATCCCTCTCCTCTCCCCATCTATGTGTTTGATCTATGGCACTTGAAGACAATTCTATAGACCAACAAACAGCTTTTTATCGCATACCAAGTTTGTGTTTGTAATATATGTGTGTAATATATGAATGTATGTGTGTATATAGATGTGCATGAATATATGTATGTGTATATGGATGTGTATGTATATATGTACATGTTTATATGGATGTGTATGTATATATGTGTATATGGATGTGTATGTATATAGGTGTATATGGATGTGTATGTATATATGTATGTGTTTATATGGATGTGTATGTATATATGTGTATATGGATGTGTATGTATATAGGTGTATATGGATGTATATGTATATATGTATGTGTTATATGGATGTGTATGTATATATGTATGTGTATATGGATGTGTATGTATATATGTGTATATGGATGTGTATGTATATATATGTATATGGATGTGCATGTATATATGCATGTGTATATGGATGTGTGTGTGTATGTGTATACGGATGTGTATATGGATGTGTATGTATATATGTATGTGTATATAGATGGGCATGTATATATGTATGTGTATATAGATGTATATGTATATATGTGTATATGTATGTGTATATGTATGTATATATGGATGCATATGTGTGTGTGGTTGTGTATGTCTGCATGTATGGATGTGTATATATATGTGTATATGGACGTGTATGTATATATATATATATATATGTATGTGTATATGGGTGTATATATGGATGCGTATGTGTGCGTTTATGGATGTGTATGTATATATGTGTATATGGATATGTATGTATGTATGTGTATATGGGTGTATATATGGATGCGTATGTGGGTGTGGATGTGTATGTGTGCATGTATGTATGGATGCATGTAGATAGAGCCATAGATACTTAGAAGGTTAGCAATGTTTACAGACAAGTCAACCCAAGTGAAACGGAGTGTGTCCGTTTTACAACAACAGTGTTATCTAAGGTGATGTTAAACTGAGAATGATTATCAAGCTCTTTACAACAACGATAACGATAAGAACAAAACAACGATAATAGCCCAAGTGCCAAGAAAGGCACCGGAGGGGGGGGTTCTTCCCCCACCCTCACCACCTCCTGTTTATCTGGTCTATAGATAATATCATAGCTGCTATTAGCTCCCTTAAAACCAGCAGGGAGTTGATATGTGACTTTTCAAGTGACAGCAATTTAGTCTGATCCTCTGCAACAAGGTCTTACATCTGAAGAGAAGAGAGAGTGCGGAGGCTTTTTTTTTGTCTTTTTGCGCCCCCCCCCCCCCCCCGCCGGGCCTTCCCTTCCATCCCACCCACCCCAAAATTTTTATCTGCTGCTTGACAAGAGTGCCTACCCTTATTCTAATTTAGATTTTTTTTTTTTTTCCACAATCACCACCACCAAGGAGGAGGCAGAAATGGATGCTTGCTGTCACTTCTTCGCAGCAATCTCTCCTTCATTACGATATTTATTATCGCCCCCCCCCCGTCTCCCCCCCGCCTCACCATTGCCGCCGCCACCTTCCCTGTATCCCACCCCACCCTCGTCCCCTGTTTTCCCCCACCCTATGGAATATACTTAATTATAAGACCAATATCTATGATGAATTCCTCGTGCCTCTCTGCCGCTGCCACCACCATCATCCATGGAGTCTATGGAAAAATATTTCAGAATCCTTCTCTTAGCATAATGGTACAGACCACTCAGCTGGAATTTGAGAGATGCAGAGTTCGATTCTATGTAGAGGCTTGCTGGCCACTTTTTTTAGGTGCAGGTATGGCTGTGTGCTAAGAAGTTTGTTACCCAATCACATGATTCCTGGTTCAGTCTCACTGCAAGGCACCTTGGGCAAGTGTCTTCTGTTATAGCCACCATGCTGAGCAAATCTTTGTGTGTGAATTTGGTAAGCAGAAACTGAAAGAAGCCCGTGCTGTGTGTGCATATGTGTATACTCATATCTATGCGAACATGTCTTTGTGTTTGTCCTCCACCCCTGCTTAGCAACTAGTGTTAGTGTCCTTACATGTCCCTAACTTAGCGGTTCAGCAAAAAGAGACCGATAGAATATGTACCAGGTTTAAAATAAGAATAAGTACTGGGGTCGATTCGTTCGACTAAAATTCTTGAAGGTGGTAACCCAGCATGGCCACAACAAAGATAAAAGAAAAGATATTAATTATACTCTTGGCATCACTTCGCTAAGGAAGAATAGCAAGGCTGTTGTCCATGTCACCTGCACACTCATTCATCGCAGGTAAGTCTGCTGTGGGATCGACGTTTCTGATTGCCATAATGACAGGGGTATGGTTGTTCAGGTTCTGTTGATGCAGCTGCATTATTTGTTCGCCTCTGACGTTTGTCTTCAAGAGAGATACTGCAAGAGATCTCAAAGGAGGAAACAACATCGCTGATGGTGCCAAGTGATGCAGTCAGCTGTTAGAGTGGATCACTCACGATAATCAATGTCACAAATGCTAAGGGACTACTTGAGGCAGTTTTTGTAACGCTTCCTTGATGCTTCCCTATTGTGGTGGCTGGTGGGTGAGCTCACTGTACAGGATGATCTTGGGTAGGCGGTGGTCTTTCATCCTGTCAATGTGCCCTGCCCCTTGCAGGCTGGTAACCTTTGCTTGCTTGAGGACCTCAGTGTTGGTGATGTAGTCACTGCAGTAAATGTTGAGGATGGTACAGAGGCAGCATTGGTGAAAACCTTCAAGGAGCTTGCGATGGTAACAGTAGGGGACCTAGGACTCAGAACCACATAGGAGCGTCTTGAGAATGATGGCCCCCGTAGACGCTGGCTCTTGTACTGATCTTAAAATGCTTGTTGTTCCACACACACTTGTACAGTCTGCCAAATGCTTTGTTTGCCTGGGGGTCAATTTGTTTGACTTAACCCTTAACATTTAGATTACTTTATCAAAAGTAATGCATATTTATTTTCATTGTTGTAAATTTCTCATTCATTATCTTGTAGCTTCAAGATTTTAATGATGTGATTGTGTATTTTTAGAATGACATTGTAGGGTATATGTAAGAAGCCAGATCTGTCTGGTCTGAACATAAAATAGGATACTAAGGCCAGATATGGCCATTTTAAATGCTAAAGGGTTCCAGGTGGTGCCCCAGCATGGCCACAGTCCAACGACTGAAATATATCCCCCATGCTTTCATGCAGTTTCCGACTATCAGATTTCATTTGTGGATTTTGGTCAACATGAGGCTATGACAGAAGAATCTGCTGTGAAGTGGGATTGAATCCAGTACCTCTTGGTTGGTAAACCGAGCTCATAACCACTCGGCCAACATATTTGGGTTTGTCTTGCCACATCAATAAGCAGAGTCACTTTAGTGGAAAATCGATTGATTACTTAATACTTTATCTTCTTTAATCATCCAACTTTGATGACTTAAAGTTTAATTTTTTGGGCTGTTGCTGTTAAAATTGTTCTCTTGATATGAAATCAAGAAATATGGATATGAAGAAGAAGAAGAAGAAAGGGAAGAAAAAAATTCTAAAAACATTGCCCTCCCCTCCCCTCCCTTCCATATTGGTTATTTCTAAATGATTGGGTCTCAATTCATATTATTGATCTTAAAATCAATTATAATAATATTCTTCAGTTTTTGTTTCATCATATTTCTTCATCGCTTTTACATCATCAGTGACTTTTAATCAATAACAATTTGACTTCTGCACTCAATAACCCCATCCCATTCGCCACTATCTCCTCACACTTTCACTCTTGCATACATCTGATGTTTGTATTTTTTTTTTCTCATTTCATTAAGTATATTAATTACAATCCAACTGCTGTACCAGTAATTCTTTGTCTCTATATTCCACTTCTTAGACCAAAGAAATGTTATTAGAAACCAAAATAGGAAGAATTAAAGATCATTAATTCCTTGGTAATCCCTTAATCACTTTGACTTTCGACTCCTTCAATGGATTACTATGTTCCCCTGTGGCACGTCAAGCTGAATTTAACAAACTTCTCTCTTGTTAAACCAAGTTCTTGACCCACTTTCTCCCTCATTTACAGATCTTCCTTTCCTCATCAACACCATCAGCCCCATGTTTTAAAACCTATTTCTGTATTTTTAACATATATTTCTTTACTACCCACAAGGGGCTAAACACAGAGGACAAACAAGGACAGACAAATGGATTAAGTCGATTATATCGACGCCATTGTGTAACTGGTACTTATTTAATCAACCCCGAAAGGATGAAAGGCAAAGTCGACCTCGGCGAAATTTGAACTCAGAACGTAATGGCAGACGAAATACGGCTACGCATTTTGCCCGGCGTGCTAACATTTCTGCCAGCTCGCTGCCTTCATATTTTTAACATATTTGCCTGGAATCCAACAGTCTCTCAGTTGAAAACAAAGAAACACAACTCTGAAGTCTGTGGTGGGTCGTCTGTCAGGTCAAACACGTTAACTCTTGTCACATCTGTCTTATTTAGTGCCGTATCACATGACCCTACATGTGTTGCTACCTCATCCAGACTGATTACTACTGATTGATAACATGGAATATTCTATCTTTGAGTTTATATTCTGAGGCGCCAAATTAGAGTTCTGGTGTTGAAGACCTGAGTTCAATCCTCAAGCAAGAATTCATTGCGTTTTAAATCCTGTGCAATTGGAAAATGGGTTTCTACTTCATGTTGAGTGTGAGCATGAGGGCAGCTGGGAGTGGCAAGTGTGAAGGCAGGTATTTTAGTGGTGAGTGTGAGGGTAGCTGTTTGGGTGGCAAGTGGCAAGAGCAGCCATCTTGGCGGCGAGCTGGCAGAAACGTTAGCACGCCAGGCAAAATGCTTAGCAGTATTTCATCTGCCACTACGTTCTGAGTTCAAATTCCGCCGAGGTCAACTTTGCCTTTCATCCTTTCGAGGTTGATTAAATAAGTACCAGTTACGCACTGGGGTCAATATAATCGACTTAATCCATTTGTCTGTCCTTATTTGTCCCCTCTATGTGTAGCCCCTTGTGGGCAGTAAAGAAATAGGTGTTTCGTTTGCCGTTACGTTCTGAGTTCAAATTCCGCCGAGTTCAACTTTGCCTTTCATCCTTTCGGGATCGATTAAAAAAGTAATAGTTACACACTGGGGTCGATATAATCAACTTAATCCATTTGTCTGTCCTTATTTGTCCCCTCTATGTGTAGCCCCTTGTGGGCAGTAAAGAAATAGATATTTCATTTGCTGTTACATTCTGAGTTCAAATTCCGCCGAGGTCGACTTTGCCTTTCATCCTTTTGGGGTCGATTAAATAAGTACCAGTTACACACTGGGGTCAATGTAATCGACTTAATCCGTTTGTCTGTCCTTGTTTGTCCCCTCTATGTTTAGCCCCTTGTGGGCAGTAAAGAAATAAGAGCAGCCGTCTAGAGCAGTGAGGGCAGTTGGTTGAGTGGTTAAGTGTGAGGACAAATGGGTAGGAGAAAATTCCAAGTTGAGAGGAGGTCACAGGGACAAAGTCCACCTGCCACACTTCTCAGTCCATCATCCCTGCCCCGAGGTCCTGTATATATTCCAGGCCAGTGTCTACAATCAAGTTGTCGATGTGTGACAATGTTTTCCTCTTTTTACATTCCCATGTGGTGGACTCCACAAGACTAATTCTGATGCTTCCAGGTCAGAGTGGCACACGCAGCGACCAGATAGTCACAGCCACCTTTGCCCAGTCTTCTTGCTGACTTTCAGCAGATCTCCGTAATGGTATTTGTTTGTCATATACTCTCTTTTTACTCTTTTACTTGTTTCAGTCATTTGACTGCGGCCATGCTGGAGCACCGCCTTTAATCGAGCAACTCGACCCCGGGACTTATTCTTTTGTAAGCCCAGTACTTATTCTATCGGTCTCTTTTGCCGAACGGCTAAGTGACAGGGACGTAAACACACCAGCATCGGTTGTCAAGCAATGCTAGGGGGACAAACACGGACACACAAACATATACACACACATATATATACATATATACGACAGGCTTCTTTCAGTTTCCGTCTACCAAATCCACTCACAAGGCTTTGGTCGGCCCGGGGCTATAGCAGAAGACACTTGCCCAAGGTGCCACGCAGTGGGACTGAACCCGGAACCATGTGGTTGGTTAGCAAGCTACTTACCACACAGCCACTCCTGCGCCTACATGTTGCTGCCATTTCACATTTAAACTGATATTGCCAATTTAAATGTTAAAGGGTTAAAACTAAAGGAGACCCATCTAAACTCTCTCCCTCGCTTCCTCTCCCTCGCTTCCTCTCCCTCGCTTCCTCTCCCTCTCTCCCTCGCTTCCTCTCCCTCGCTTCCTCTCCTTCGATTCCTCTCCCTCGCTTCCTCTCCCTCTCTACCTCGCTCATCTTCCCTCTCTCCCTCGCTTCCTCTCCTTCCTACCTCGACCTTCCTCTCCCTCTATTCCTCGCTTCCTCTCCTTCTCTCCTCGCTGTCTCTCCTTCTCTCCCTCGCTTCCTCTCCCTCTCCCCCTCGCTTCCTCTCCCTCTCTCCCTCGCTTCCTCTCCCTCTCTCCCTCGCTTCCTCTCCCTCTCTCTCTCCCTCA
>NC_043020.1:13362231-13382231 GCF_006345805.1 Octopus sinensis
GCCGTTACGTTTTGAGTTCAAATTCCGCCGAGGTCGACTTTGCCTTTCATCCTTTCGGGGTCGATAAATTAAGCACCAGTTACACACTTGGATCGATGCAATCGACTTAATCCATTTGTCTGTCCTTGTTTGTCCCCTCTATGTTTAGCCCCTTGTGGGTAATAAAGAAACAGATATTTATGGTGTGTTTTAAATAATTTTGAAAATGAAGAATACGGAGAAATTTAGTACCATAACTTTGCAATTATAAAGATGACATTTGGAACATAAATTTTCTTTCATAAAATTATGGAAATTTTAAATTTTGATTTTGAATAGTTTTGAATAAAAGAACCAAAGTGGAATCAAGATAGGCAGAGTGTCTGTGGCTTAGAGGATGAAACCTGAGAAGAGATAGTATGTCTGTGGGTCAGAAGGTGGAGCATTTTCTGAATGATTTGATGTCAATTAGCCAGGTGGTCATTGTCTAGTCTAAGCTGTGTGTGTAGACCTCAATAAACTGCTGTCCAGATATGGCTGCGGTGTCAGACTCCAGATTTGTTGAAATTTCTCTGAATTCAGTGACTGGAATAATAGCTTGTTTGAGAGCGTAGGTATTAAGAGATGGTGGTTGTAGTTGTAATGGAAGGCATTTGAGGATTGGTTTCTTTGAATTTAATGAACACTGGTGGTGGGGGATGGTGTGAGGAGGAACTTTCCAGCTAATTTATAATAACAGAAAATTAAATTGACCATTTGGTATATTACAGCTGATCAAGAAATAAGTTTCCTGGAAGACATAAAGAATCCAATATAGTGTTAACAGATGAGTGGGCTATGTTCAAGAATTTTGTCTGGTCGTTTTGTTTAAAAGTACATTGTTTCTTTTGTGGAGGTGCATGGCTCAGTGGTTAGAGCACCAGGCTCGTGATCATGAGGTAGTGAGTTCGATTCTCAGACCGGGCTGTGTGTTGTGTTCTTGAGCAAGACACTTTATTTCACGTTGCTCCGATTCACTCAGCTGTAGAAATGAGTTGCAACATCACTGATGCCAAGCTGTATCGGCCCCTTTGCTTTTCCCCTGGATAACATCAGTGGCATGGAGAGGAGAGGTTGGTGTTATGCATGGGTGCCTTGCCCAGACATGTGCCTCGGAGGGAAACTTTCGAGGTGCAATCGCATGGTCATTCATGACTAAAGGGGTGTCTTTACCCTTTTACTTGACATTTCTTCCCTTAACCTTTTTATCATATTCCTGCTGAAATACTATCTTCGTTTCAATTAATTTCTTAAATAATGAAAAATTTAGCAAAATAACTACTTGGTAATTATTAAGCTTATTATTAATCCTTTTGTTACCAACCCAGCTGAAACCGGCTCTGGCTCTGTAGTACAAATGTCTTATTTTCAAAAGTTTTGAATTAAAATCTTCTACCAAACCTTAGTCACAATTTATGTTCCTAACACTAGCTGAATGATAACTAAGTTATTTTACTAATTCTTTGTTATATTTAAAATTAATTGAAAGAAACACAGAGTCTCTCAACAGAAATATGGTAACAAAAGTGTTAAAACAAATGTAAAAATGAATGATACATAAGTATGAAGACACCTTGGGCCACTGCTAGTTCTTCCCGTCTTAACTCTTTTGATACCAACCCACTTGAAACCACCTCTGTAGTACAAATGTCTTGTTTTCAAAAGTTCTGAATTAAAATCTTCCACCAAACCCTTGTCACAATTTATGTTCCTAACACTAGCTTAATGATAACTAAGTTATTTTACTAAATTCTTTGTTATATTTAATGTAATTGAAAGAAACACAGAGCATCTAAAAAGAAATACGGTAACAAAAGGGTTAAGCCATTTAAATTAACATGAAATTTTTATGGGAGATTTCCATTTAAATCACTTCAAAATGGTAAATATGCATCCTAGAACTACAGGTAGTCACAAGCAATTTGAGGAAGGAACCAAGGATGATGGGGACATTATTGTGTTCTAATTTAATTGTTTAGACCCAGAAGAAAGGACAATGTCCATGGTATTTTGTAGAATCTCCTATAGGTGGTAAGAAGTTTGCTTCCCAACCACAGGGTTCTGGGTTCAATCCCACTGTGTGAAACCTTGGGCAAGTGTCTTTTACTATAGACTTGGGCTTATTCAAATTTTATATTTTATACACTTTTCAAACACACACACAAACACACACATACATACACACACACAGCAAAATGATTTTGCAAGCATTTTTCTGTCAAAAAGTAGCTGACTGATGTGGTAAGTAGCTTGCTTACCAACCACATGGTTCCAGGTTCAGTCCCACTGCGTGGCACCTTGGGCAAGTGTCTTCTACTATAGCCTTGGGCTAACCAAAGCCTTGTGAGTGGATTTGGTAGATGGAAATTGAAAGAAGCATGTCGTGGGTGTGTGTGTGTGTGTGCATGTCCCGCCACTGCTTGACAACCGGTGTTGGTGTGTTTACATCCCCATAACTTAGTGGTTCAGCAAAAGAGGCTGGTAGAATAAGTGACAGGCTTCACAAAAAAATAAGTACTGGGGTTAGTAAGTTCGACTAAAATCCTTCAAGGCGGTGCTCCAGCATGACCACAGTCTAATGACTGAAACAAGTAAAAGATAGACAATAACAGTAGCATTAATGTGGGTGATATTGTGTCCATCTGTTGGTCAGTATCTGAGAGCAAAATGGTGGTGGTGGTGGTGGTGGTGGTGGTGGTGGTGGTGGTGGTGGTGGTGGTGGTGATGCTAATGGAAATAACTCGGTGGAGTTACCGTGTTTAGTGTGACGAAACCAGTCGGTGCCTGCCTACCTACCTACCAACTTCCAGACTGTACACAGGTGTGTTTTTGTGTGTGTTAAAATATAAATCCAGGTGAGTTAATTAATAAATACATAAATTGATGAAAGATCAATTGCCAGTTTGATGTTCGCCGTTAATGTTCGAAGGATTATACGTTAGAACTAATTATCTTTGTTTTAACTTAATGAAATTAAAGTTACATCATCATCATCATCATCACCACCACCACCATCACCACCACCATCATCATTACTGTAATCATCATCATCATCATCAGATAAATATGGTAAGAAACCAAAAATATCCATGTAAATGTTTCTGAATTTGGCATATCTGCATGTATGTGTTTGTTTGTTTGTTTGTTTGTTTGTATGCGATGGAGAGGGGGGGTCTTTTAATCACCCCCTCCTCTCCCCAGACTTTCTCCTCTATCAGCCGATATGTGAGATCAAACTTATCGAGGGTTCCACTAATTCAGGATCAGCGGTATCAGCCAATCTTGTGTTCCAGTTTTCGCAGGCATTTCCAGTAACACCTGATATCTCAGGTGAACGAGATTTCAGTTAAGCCGGAGGATTTCTAACAGTTTAATTGGAGGATTAAGTTATCTTTGGGGAGTATTTAAATTAAGAGATTCATTAACACCTACACACACTGCAAAGTCTGTGCACACACACACTCACACATTATGTATTATGTGTCCTTGTATATGTGTGTGTGTGTGTGTGTGTAGAATATATCTAAGACCTGTGTAGGTGTATGCATAAACGTTAAAAATGGTCTCTCACTTTCTTTTGTAACTTCTTATAAAAAAAAAAAGGTATTTTTTGGTCAGCGTCAAAAGGGGAGAAGGGTGTTTCCCTTGATCTTCTAGGGGCCACCCCACCCCCCTGCTCTTGGTTTTTTGATGTTGATATAATTGATGCAGTCTGAAATTTCTATAGGTCAGTGTCTGTAGGGGAGGAACAAACACTCGTAAGGAGAGAATTTCAGAGGGTTGCAATTTGGGGGTAAAAGGATTGGAGTTTAGTGTTTTAATGTGGACAGTGAGTGATGATGATCAACAGAGAGTCAAGATATATATCTCTCTCTATATAACGGCAGTTTGTCTGTCTGTGTGTCTGTTTGGTTGTACCCTCACCCTGACCACGGCTTTCAACCGATTCTGATGAAACTTGACACACACATAGCCCAATGTCATAATTCAAAACTAACGCAGCGAAAATTTTGTAAAGTTCCCCCAGTTCTGAAAAAAATTGATAAATTCGACATGGGGTCGAGAATCTAAGCTTTTTATTTGCAACTTGCAATCGATTTTGACCAAACTCATGGTGAAGCTTAATGTTACACTAAGAAACTTAATTCTGACGTTAGTTTTCCATGCAATACCTTATCATCAGAAAAAATCGATAAAATCATGCCATTTTGGGAAATCGCGTTCTAATTCAAGATGACATATTTTCGACAATATCATTCACAAATTGGCAGGAATTTTTTAAAAATTCACAGCGAGCATCATGTCTGCTCCAGGGGCTCTTACATACCCGGGCAATGCCGGGCTATGCTGCTAGTATATACATATACACACAGGGTGTGATGGGTAAATTGTCGCTGTCTTATATTTTTAATTTCATGCATGCACATTGTTTCTGATTTTGCCGACTACACAGTATGGTAGGGTCAGTTGGGTACCGTCTGTAAGAAAAACAGCACTAAGATGCAATTCACTCTGCCAGAAATTTGGAAACGTCATGCTAATGATACCAGCCTCCGCTCTTCATGCCACCAATGTTATCAGCCAATACAGCTTGGCACCATTGATGTTGCAACTCATATCTACAACTGACTGAACTGGAAAAACATGAAATGAAGTGTCTTGCTCAAGAACACAAAACACAGCCCAGTCTGGGAATCGAACTCATCTACTTCACGATTGTGAGTCTGCTGCTCTAACCACTGAGCCATGCATCTTCACACAGAAACATTAACAGCAAAATAAGATGATGATGATATATATATATAGTTGGATAAACTGAGTGAACTGGAAAAACATGAAATAAAGTGTCTTGCTCAAGAACACAAAACACAGCCCAGTCTGGGAATCGAACTCATCTACTTCATGATTGTGAGTCTGCTGCTCTAACCACTGAGCCATGCATCTTCACACAGGAACATTAACAGCAAAATAAGATGATAATGATATAATAATAATAATAATAATAATAATAATAATAATTGTGTACAGTGCTCAGGTGCACTACAACTCATCTAAAGTGTATATATAATCAGGTGTAGTTTCGGCGGATTTCGGAAAGCATGAGGGCCTTAAAGGATGCAGTGTCATGGCAGTCAACAACTGACGCAGGCAGTTTATTCCATGCTTCAGCAACTCTGAGCGTGAAAAAATGTTTCCGAAAGTCATGGGAGCTGTGTTGTTTTCTGACTTTGTAGTCATGTCCACGTGTGTTAGACACATGGAGATCAAAAAGGTGTTCAGTGTTGTTGTTGGTGAGGTGGTTGATAACTATATATATATATATAGTTGGATAAAATTTTGGTAAAAACCTCTGTAGTATGCTATGCAAAGCTTATCCATGAGCATACTCCTCTATATTTGCTTATTCATTCATACACTCAAATATCTACACCCATCTATATCTATATATATATATATATATATATTTTTTTTTTTTTTGTACCAGGCTATCAGATGTTGCTACACATCGCTGGTCACAAGGCGCTTCGTATTGCTTTAGCCTTCAAATGACGCCACCCCGCTGGCTAAGTGAGCAGGCCAACAGAAGAAAGAGTGAGAGAAAGTTGTGGCGAAAGAGTACAGCAGGGATTGCCACCACCCCCTGCAGGAGCCTCGTGGAGCTTTAGGTGTTTTCGCTCAATAAACACTCACAATGCCCGGTCTGGGAATCGAAACCGCAATCCCGCGACCGCGAGTCCACTGTCCTAACCACTGAGCCAATTTTGTATGGTGTTATCCATATAAATCCATGGGGTGGTTATAATTGTTGCTTATTTTGAATATATCACCCCCATGGATTTATATGGATAACACCATACAAAATTCTGGTGCATCTAACTTAAGTACCATATTCATTTGAATCTAAATTTTGCTGAACTTATATCTATATATATATATATATATACTAGCAGCATAGCCCGGCGTTGCCCGGGTATGTAAGAGCCCCTAGTAGGCAACGACTAATCTCAATCTAGTTCTTTCCCTCTAGGGAACAAAGGCGCATGTGTAGGTTGCAATGTCTTCTCTTCACGCGAATACTTCTATGTATACGATGTTCCTAGCTGTCTCCCGACAGAAAATGTGTTGCATGTAAAAAGCTTAGATTCTCAACCCCATGTCGAATCTATCGATTTTTTTCAGAACTGAGGGAACTTTTCAAAATTTTCGCTGCGTTAGTTTTGAATTATGACATTGGGCTATGTGTGTTTCAAGTTTCATCAGAATCGGTTGAAAGCCGTGGTCAGGGTGAGGGTACAACCTGACAGCCACACAGACAGACAAACTGCCGTTTATATATATACTAGCAGTATCGCCCGGCGTTGCTCAGGTTTGTAAGGGAAATAACTATAAAGCATTTTTAGAGAGTTATAACCAAAAAATAGCAAAAAAATGGGAAAAAATGATGGTAATTTTTTTTTTTAGTTAAAAAGGTCGAGTTGCGTCCCCTAGACAGTCTGTGATTTGTGTTTCTGATTCTCGACCCCATGTCGAATTTATCAATTTTTTTCAGAACTGGGGGAACTTTTCAAAATTTTCACTGCGTTAGTTTTGAATTATGACATTGGGCTATGTGTGTGTCAAGTTTCATCAGAATCGGTTGAAAGCCGTGGTCAGGGTGAGGGTACAACCTGACAGCCACACAGAAACACAGACAGACAAACTGCCGTTTATATAGAGAGAGATATATACACACTCCCACATAGCACACTCTTTTGTCAGAATGTATAACTGACATCCACTTGTCCCTAATCTATTAATGGAAACATATTTAGAAATCTATTTTCTTTACCATTGATTAATTCCTCTGCTCTTGCACTTTTCGGAGAATCATTGTTTTGGGATTTTTTTTTTCTTCCTCGCAACAAACCAGATTCTGGAAAGAGCTTCAACCGAAATGTGTCTGTCATGTTTGATATCATTTCTCTGACGACAATGTTGATTATTGCTTTTGTTATCATTATCATTATCATTATCTTTTATTATTGTTATTATCATCGACATCGCCATCATCATCATTAGTATTACCATTATAAACATTATGTCTATTATTATTGCTATTATGGTTATCATTATTATTATTATTACTATCATTATTGTTATCATCATCATTATCATCATTATAATTATAATAAATAAACCAAACCAAAACACACAAATATTCCGTATCTGAAAGGAGGGCATCCAAATATCAATCAGCATTCTTTTGCCATTTTATTTATTTCTGTTTTTTTTTTAGATATATTTCATGTTTTTGTTTTTGTTCCTTTTATCATTATTGATGAATGGAAAATGTGTGTGTGTGTGTATGTGGTCGTGCATGTGTGTGCTTATGTGTTTATGTATGTATGTATGTGTGTGTTTCTCATACGTTCATCATAGTCTAATCTTCTGTGCATCTCTATTAATATGGAATGACACTTCACATATTAATTTTAGAAAATGCCTCTTCCACAAATACGTTTGCTAAGCTTCTACACATATACACATATGCCTGCCTGCATGCACACACACACACACACACACACATGTGCCTGCATGCATACACACATGTGCACACACACACACATGCCTGCATGCATACATGCATGTACACATACACATATGCCTGCCTGCATGCACAGACACACACACTCACACACACACACACTCACACACACACACACACACACACACACACTCACATGTGCCTGCATGCATCCACACATGTGCACACACACACACATGCCTGCATGCATACATGCATGTACACATACACATATGCCTGCCTGCATGCACAGACACACACACTCACACACACACACGCTCACACACACACACACACACACACACTCACATGTGCCTGCATGCATCCACACATGTGCACACACACACACATGCCTGCATGCATACATGCATGTACACATACACATATGCCTGCCTGCATGCACAGACACACACACTCTCACACACACACACACTCACACACACACACACACACACACACACTCACATGTGCCTGCATGCATCCACACATGTGCACACACACACACATGCCTGCATGCATACATGCATGTACACATACACATATGCCTGCCTGCATGCCAGAGACACACACACTCACACACACACCACACTCACCACACACCACCACACAACACACACACACTCAATGTGCCTGCATGCATCCACACATGTGCACCACACACACACATGCCTGCATGCATACATGCATGTACACATACACATATGCCTGCCTGCATGCACAGACACACACACTCACACACACACACACTCACACACACACACACACACACACTCACCTGTGCCTGCATGCATCCACACACGTGCACGCATATACATGCCTGCATGCATACATGCATGTACACATACACACATGCCTGCATGCATACACTCATGCACATGCCTACATGCATACAGACACACACATGCCTACATGCATACACACACGTGCTGACACACACACACTGCTTGCATACATACAGACATGCACCTTCATGCATTCAGACACACAACATGCCTACATGCATACACACACACACACACACTCACATGTGCCTGCATGCATACACATACATGTCTGCATGCATACATGCACGTACACATACCTTCATGCATACACACGTGCACATGCCTGCATGCATACAGACACACAAATGCCTACATGCATACACACACATGCACACATACACACACATGCATATACAGACTCACACATACTGACACACGCACACATACATACATGCACACATACACACACATGCATATACAGACTCACACATACGCACACATACATGTACACACAATTACACATACACACACATGCCTGCATCTGCATGGGCACACATACACACACATCTGCATGCAATCAGACAAATACACACGCACACACCTACAAGCACACATGCACACAAACACACACCTGCATGCATACAGACACACACATACATGCATGTATACATACAAATATATTCACGAAAGGTTCTACACACAACATACACAGGCGCAGGAGTGGCTGTGTGGTAAGTAGCTTGCTAACCAACCACATGGTTTCGGGTTCAGTCCCACTGCGTGGCATCTTGGGCAAGTGTCTTCTGCTATAGCCCTGGGCCGACCAATGCCTTGTGAGTGGATTTGGTAGACGGAAACTGAAAGAAGCCTGTCGTATATATGTATATATATATATATATATATATATGTATGTGTGTCTGTGTTTGTCCCCACCAACATCGCTTGACAACCGATGCTGGTGTGTTTACGTCCCCGTCACTTAGCAGTTCGGCAAAAGAGACCAATAGAATATGTACTGGGCTTACAAAGAATAAGTCCCGGGGTCGATTTGCTCGACTAAAGGCGGTGCTCCAGCATGGCTGCAGTCAAATGACTGAAACAAGTAAAAGAGTAAAAGAGAGTATGTACCGCTTCCCCAGCACAGATATACAATCTCACATAAATTCACACATGCAGATATACACACCTACTTGGATTCATACAGACATACAATAATTGCATGTTTCAAGGAAAGACAAACAGACAGACAGACAGACAATTATTGTCAGATACACATTCTGAGGAACTGTGCTGTTTGGCAATTGACAATTCCTCGACATTAAGACCATGAAGAAGTTTGGCAGTAAGACTTTAATCTCTAATTCTTCGACTCAGAAGTGAGTGGTGTAAGTTCGGTATTTGGGGAAGTTCTGGCAGGAAGTAAATAGAGTTTTGTGCGAAAGCGAGGTTGTGTGAGGAGTGCTTGGCGTGTCTGGATGGGAGGAAAGGACTGGCGAATAATAACAGCCAGGGCATGTGTTTATGAAGGACGACTGATGATATTAAAGTTTAATGCCATCAATCATCTGTCACAAACATGTTTACTTATTGAATTAAATTGTGCGAAAGTGAAAGTAGAGTTAGTTACATCACACTCACACACACCAAGATTTTCACTAAATGTCTCTTGTCAAAATCAGACTGGGTTTAGTGTTGTTTTTCCCAGATTTATTGATTAAATACTTTATCAACTTTCCAATCAATCAGTTATTATTGTTATTGGCAAACTGGCACTCTGTTCGCTGCTATGACGAGCGTTCCAGTTGATCAGATTGATGGAACAGTCTACTTGCAAAATGAAGATGCAAGTAGCTGAGCAACCCATAGACATGTGTACACCCAACCGAAGTTCTCTGGGAGATTCAGCAGGACACGGAATGTGACAAGGCTGGCCCCTTTGAAATAAAGGTACAAATCATTTTTGCCAGTTGATAAGCCTAGAATATGAGATTAGCAGGGCTTCAATACGAAAGATGTTGAAATTAGCATCCGAAGCAAATATATATATGTTTTTTTTTTTTTCTACTTGTTTCAGTCATTTGACTGCGGCCATGCTGGAGCACCGCCTTTAATCGAGCAACTCGACCCCGGGACTTATTCTTTTGTAAGCCCAGTTACTTATTCTATCGGTTCTCTTTGCCGAACCGCTAAGTAACGGGGGACATAAACACACCAGCATCGGTTGTCAAGCAATGCTAGGGGGACAAACACAGACACACAAACACACACACGCATATATTATATATATACATATATACGACGGGCTTCTTTCAGTTTCCATCTATAAATCCACTCACAAGGCTTTGGTCGGCCTGAGGCTATCTTATATATATATATATATATATATATACATATATATATATATATATATATAATATATATATTACATATATACGACAGGCTTCTTTCAGTTTCCGTCTACCAAATCCACTCACAAGGCTTTGGTCGGCCCGAGGCTATAGTAGAAGACACTTGCCCAAGATGCCACACATGGGACTGAACCCGGAACCATGTGGTTGGTAAACCAAGCTACTTACCACACAGCCACTCCTGTAGGAACTTTTTAAAAAAAGTTATTATATATATATAAATAAATAATAAAACCATAAACTTTGTTTTCATTAGTTTTTCGTTATTTTTTCCTTCTGTTTTACATATGTCAGTCACATGTATATGTTGTATGTGGGCTTATATTTGTAGAAAATAGAAACAAGAGGTCTTTGACTGCTATTTCTAATTTTTCGGTATGTGGCTAAGCAACCTGTTGCTTGCCTTTTATTTATATATATATATATTATTATATATATATTATATATATATATCATCATCATCATCTAACGTCCGTTCTCCATGCTAGCATGGGTTGGACGGTTCGACGGGGATCTGGGAAGCCAGAAGGCTGCACCAGGCTCCAGTCTTATCTGGCAATGTTTCTACAGCTGGATGCCCTTCCTAACGCCAACCACTCCGTGAGTGTAGTGGGTGCTTTTTACATGCCACCATATATATATATATATATATATATATTATATATATATATATATATATATATATATTATATATATATATATATATATATTTCAAGAAAGTTAAAGGTTGTGAATCCAACCAACTAAGGGATAACATGAGGTATATTTGCCTCTTGGCTGAAACAGCTGGAAGGTATTTTCCCAATTTATATTCCTGTATGTTATATTTCAATAATTACTGGTATCCTTATATATTAATATATTTTATATGTAAAGCATAATATGTTATACATGTATATATATCCTTATAATTGTCATTTTAGTAAATAAATAAATAAGTTGACGTAATATAATGTCTAAAAGTTGATGAACCACCTATTGATCCCCTCCATTTTCTTATTGCTCTCTCTCTATATATATATATATATGTTATATATATTTATGACCCCACTCATAAGGCTTTGGTCATCCCGAGGCTATAGTAGAAGACACTTGCCCAAGGTGCCACGCAGTAGGACTGAACCTAGAACCATGTGGTTGGTAAGCAAGCTACTTACCACAGCCACTCCTAATATTTTACAATATTGTACAATATCATACAATAGTGTATATTCTATGATACCACATGTTATATGACATCGATTTCAAATTTTGGTATAGGGCCAGCGATTTCTGGGGAGGGAGTAATAGATTACATCAACGCCCCACCCCCAGTACTCAACTGGTACTTATCTTATCAACCCTGAAAAGGTGAAAGGTTAAGTCAACCTCAGTGGGATCCACACATTAAATAATATTGTGTATTTGTGTAATACCATATATGGCATATAAAGCAAGTAATAACAGGGCCCAGCTGGAGCTCTTGTAAGTGCTACTATTCCAGTCAGTAGGGTACAAAGTTTTTTTCCCCACTTCTTTATTCCACCCGAGGCTGAAAAAGCATACAGGGGTTACACTTTACCGAGGGGTAGCCAGGAGGCAGCTCTCGACAGCTTTATTCACCCGTATTGGACCCCTTCAGAACATGGTTTGGTCCAGGGTCCAGTTCACACAGAAGAAGGGAGAGGTGGAGGTGGGAGGCAAGTAGTAAGAGTTAAGACTAAGTCATAGTTTCTTTATTGCCCACAAGGGGCTAAACATAGAGGGGACAGACAAGGACAGACAAAGGGATTAAGTCGATTACATCGACCCCAGTGCGGAACTGGTACTTTATTTATCGACCTCGAAAGGATGAAAGGCAAAGTCGACCTCGGCGGAATTTGAACTCGGAACGTAACGACAGACGAAATACAGCTACGCATTTCGCCCGGCGTGCTAACGTTTCTGCCAGCTCGCCGGGGATAAAGCAAAGATACTAAGCAGAGAAGTAGGAGATGAAGTTATTAACTCTTTACGTTTAGAGGAAGTGTGAGCGAGAGAGAAGGGGGGGAGGGAGAGGGGGGGATTTTCCTCTTCTGGCTGATTACTCTCAGATTTATTATGGCTGCTGCTACTGACTGGATGTAACGGGTGGGGGTGGGGTGGGGGGGGGCGGATGAAGTAGGAAAGATGCGGTCGCTGCAAAAAGGATGATTTACGTTTATTTCTGAGAAACCGTTAGTCTGTAATGAAACGGATATGAAGTGCCATATGGAAGCGATCAAGTCAATAGCTTGAGGAGAAAAAGGTTGTTAAAAGGAATCAATTTTAGCAACCAGTCTCCTGGCTACCTTTACATCGACTTTACATCAGCAAACATTACAGCAAGACGACAGGGGTTTTTGTGTTAGAGAGAAGAAATACATTTGCAGTTTATTTCGTTCTTTTATCAGGCATAAATGTAACTCCACTACACAAAGTTGTACCTTGTTTCCGAGGAGATACACAGTTACATTATCTGAGGAATCCCTAAATTAACCATATACAGTACCTTACTGTACAATATGCTTCCCTCACTGGTCTTTTAGGCTATGTAAGACCATTCATTGCCAACCAAAACTATTTGGTTAGTATGTTATCTTTGTGTTTTAAGATATCTTTTGGACATTGCCAGCCTCGTCTGGCACCTGTGCCGGGGGCACATAAAAAGCACCCACTACACTCACGGAGTGGTTGGCGTTAGGAAAGGCATCCAGCTGTAGAAACGCTGCCAGATCAGACTGGGCATGGTGCAGCCTAATGGCTTCCCAGACCCCAGTTGAACTGTCCAACCAATGCTAGCATGGAAAATGGACATTAAACGATGATGTATATCTTATTTATGTGCCCTTTTAAAGCCTAGCCAGGCTCATGGGCCCGATTTCCCAGTTTCTATGGTGTATGTGTTGCCCCCCAGCTGGACAGGACACCAGGCCATCACAGCGTTACTCAAAAAGTAGGAAGAAAGAGTGAGAGAAAGTTGGGGCGAAATAGTACAACAGGGGTCACCACCACCCCCTACCAGAGCATCATGGAGCTTTAGGTGTTTTTGCTCAATAAACACACACAATGCCCGATCTGGGAATCGAAACCGGGATCCTCCGATCCTTAGTGGTTCGGCAAAAGAGACCGATAGAATAAAGACTCCGCCGGTTACGACGACGAGGGTCCCAGCTGATACGATCAACGGAACAGCTTGCTCGTGAAATTAACGTGCAAATGGCTGAGCATTCCACAGACACGTGTACCCTTAACGTAGTTCTCGGGGATAATCAGCGTGACACAGAGAGTGACAAGGCTGACCCTTTGAAATACAAGTACAACTCATTTTTGCCAGCTGAGTGGACTGGAGCAACGTGAAATAAAGTGTCTTGCTCAAGGACACAACGCGTCGCCGGGAATCGAACTCACAACCTTAGACCGATAGAATAAGTCCTGGGGTCGATTTGCTCGACTAAAGGCGGTGCTCCAGCATGGCCACGGTCAAATGACTGAAACAAGTAAAAGAGTAATGGGATCAACATCATTTTTTTGTTAGTATGTATTCCACAGAGGCATGAACAGCACAGATTCACTTAGTGTACTGATACACTTTGCAAAGACATGGACATCACATTTTACCGTACCTCTCCTTCCATAATTCTAAACTTTCAAAATCCATTGGAGTTGAATTCAAAAACTCAAAAGAAATCTGAGATTGCTTCTTGATCAGACGGACCAATGGAAACAAGTCACATGACAGAATCAAGTTACCAATTGAAATAATGGCTTGGCTTCAATTATTTTTTACCAATTTACAAATCCGCATAAAGAATTTCTTGATAGAAATCACTTTCCTATCTCAGACAACATTCTTCTTATTCACCCATTTCCCTCTCCTCTCTTATATTTTATACATTTTACCAAAATATTCTTCTGCACAGCCAGTTTCGGAGCTTATTTTCTTTTATAATCTTCAATTATTCCTATAGGCAACACAATATTATCTATAAACCTGCTGGATATAGAAGCAGTCTTTTCCTATTCATTTTCTTCACTAGATTTCTAATTCTTACACAAATTCTTCTTTTAAGATTTCAGAAAACAATTTCATATTTCTTGCGGCAATTTAACTTTCATTTTTTTTTTTTTCTTTTTCTTTCACATTATCAAAGAAAAAGAAAGAAAAAAACTTTTACCTATCCATTTTCTGCCCCCCTCTCCTTATATAACTTGTTAAACAAGTTGTGAGGTTTTCTCCAGATTCTCTTCTATGACATGCTTCCACTGATCCAACTAATTTTCAATAAACATTCACCAATTTCTTTAGACCAGGCGAAAAAAAAAAACAACTAATTTCTTAGAAAATTGTTAAGTGAACTGAAAAACATTTAACAATACCACCACCACCAACAGCAACAACAAAAGGTGTGCTTTGTGGCTCTTATGTGAAGAATTATCAACAAGATTCTAAGAGAAAGCAGAATGAAAGAGATCACCTTGGAATATATACGTATTTCTTTGCTACCCACAAGGGGCTAAACACAGAGGGGACAGACAAACGGATTAAGTCGATTACATCAACCCCAGTGCGTAACTGGTACTTAATTTATCGACCCCGAAAGGATGAGAGGCAAAGTCGACCTCGGCGGAATTTGAACTCGGAATGTAGCGGCAGACGAAATACCTATTTCTTTATTACCCACAAGGGGTTAAACATAGAGGGGACAAATGGATTAAGTCGATCACATTGACCCGAGTGCATAACTGGTACTTAATTTATCGACCCCGAAAGGATGAAAGGCAAAGTTGACCTCGGCGGAATTTGAACTCCGAACATAGCGGCAGACGAAATACCTATTTATTACCCACAAGGGGCTAAACATAGAGGGGACAAACAAGAACAGACAAACGGATTAAGGTGATTACATCGACCATCAGTGCGTAACTGGTACTTAATTTATCGACCTCAAAAGGAGGAAAGGCAAAGTCGACCTCGGCGGAATTTGAACTCCGAACGTAGCGGCAGACGAAATACCGCTAAGTATTTCGCCCAGCGTGCTAACGTTTCTGCCGGTGTACCAAAAGACACTGATGGGTTTCAATTTTTAATAACTTGGTTAACTTTACAAATAAATGCATGAAACACTTGCCCAAGGTGCCATGCAGTAGGAATGAACCCAGAACCATGTGACTGGTAAGCAAGCTACTTACCACACAGCCACTCCTGCGCTTATATATTCTATGCTGTATTTCCCTGAGAACTAAAATAAAGGTACTCATATTTGTGGAGTGCTCAGCCACTTGCACATTAATTTCATGAGCAGACTGTTCTGTTGATCAGATCAACTGCCACATTAATTGTTATAACCAATAGAGTGCCACGTAGCGCCGCCTTGACTGGTTTCTGTGCTGGTGGCACATAAAATGCACCAACCAA
Source organism: Octopus sinensis (assembly GCF_006345805.1). Lineage (NCBI taxonomy): Eukaryota > Metazoa > Mollusca > Cephalopoda > Octopoda > Octopodidae > Octopus > Octopus sinensis. Next base: position 13,378,402 of record NC_043020.1, read on the forward strand.
TCATGGCCGGTGTTAGGAAGGGCATCCTGCCATAGAAACATTGCCAGATCAAACTGGGCCTGGTGCAGCCTTCTGGCTTCCCAGACCCCAGTTGAACCGTCCAACCCATGCTAGCATGGAAAGCAGACGCTAAACGATGATGATGATGATAATATTATTATTGATAATGATGCTTTATTTTTGAGATTTCCTGCAACGGAGTGTTGCGTTGTGATCTAACTGTCATTGTAGCGTCTCTTCTTCCTAAGTCAATAACTAAAAATTGCCAGTTAAACAGTGGAATCTGTGTGTAAACCGATCCGTTCATAAAAGCCTGCTCTTACATTAAGTGTTACACACTCCGTTGAAGGGTGACAATGGCTGATGATGTATCGTATTGTAACCTATCGTATTGCAGTATCGGGCTTCTTCGTGTAAGGAACGGTTACTTCATGTTTAAGCTATCAACATCTCACAGGACTTTGAAATAATTACTCCACTTTGATGGTTTTCCCATATTTATTATTATTGATGTTGTTATTATGGTGGTGGTGGTGGTGATGGTGGCGGTGGCGGCTCCGGTGGTGGTGGTGGTGGTGGTGGTGATGGCGGTGGTGGTGATGTTGGTGGTGGTGGTGGTGGTGGTGGCGGTGGTGTTGGTGGTGGTGATGTTGGTGGTGTCAGTGGTGTTGGTGGTTTTGGTGGTGGTGGTGGTGGTGGTTTCGCTCTCTGCCGTCTTCTCCCCTCCACCACCACCAACAACACTCCTCATATTGACTTCTTTTGATTTGGAAACGCTCTGCAGATTCTGGTCACCGGACACATTAAGGCCAGCTGGAGCCATGCTGAATATTTCTGCCATGTGGCGATTGGTCTTATGGGCAGAAGCAAAGTCAACCTCGGCGGAATTTGAATTCCGCCAAGGTTGACTTTTCGGGGTCGATTAAATAAGAACCAGTTACGCACTGGGATCAATATAATCGACTTAATCCCCTTGTCTGTGCTTGTTTGTCCTCTCTGTGTTTAGCCACTTGTGGGTTATAAAGAAATAGGTAGTGTTGTCTGTTCGTCTTTGGTGATGGTAATCAGAGACCAGCAAGATAAGACTTCATTAAATTTCTGGTCATTTGGTTGAGCAGAACCTATAGTGAAAGACATTCCAACCATGACCATCTCATCTTTTATTTGGACATAGTATATCTTGGACTCTGTTGTTCAGTAAGTCATTTCTTATTTAAGGTGTGATATGGCAAAGACTTGGCTGTTATTTCTAACAATTTGAGTGACTCCTTTGAGGTTCCTTTCATGAATTGATTTTTTTATGATGGTTGTTCTTGTGAATAATGGTGAAGAAATATGGTAAATATGTCTATATATATATATATACTCTTTTACTTGTTTCAGTCATTTGACTGCGGCCATGCTGGAGCACCGCCTTTAGTCGAGCAAATCAACCCCGGGACTTATTCTTTGTAAGCCCAGTACTTATTCTATCGGTCACTTTTGCCGAACCGCTAAGTGACGGGGACATAAACACACCAGCATCAGTTGTCAAGCAATGCTAGGGGGACAAACATAGACACACAAACACACACACACAGATATATATATATATATATATATATATATATACATATATACAACAGGCTTCTTTCAGTTTCCGTCTACCAAATCCACTCACAAGGCTTTGGTTGGCCCGAGGCTACAGTAGAAGACACTTGCCCAAGGTGCCACGCAGTGGGACTGAACCCGGAACCATGTGGTTGGTTAGCAAGCTACTTACCACACAGCCACGAATTAGTTGTGAATTCCTTCCGGTCTTACCTTTGTTGTTAGAGATGACTTGACATGTTCACCTTCATCACCCGCTGCAGCACAATCGCCTCCCCCACCCCGTCCCTAATACCACCACCATCCCCCCCCCGTAACCCTAGCCCACGCCCCACCCCCACTGCCTGGGTTGTTTTACATGTTTCGTCAAGTCAGGCTGACATGAGACCCAGAAAGAAGCCAGAAGATTTGTAAGGTTCAGGAATTCAGCTTGTTCCATTTAGGTCATTCTGTTCATAGAATACGTGTGTGTGTGTGTGTGTTTGTTTGTGTCTATATGTATGTGTCTATATGTATGTGTGTGTATGTGTCTGTGTTTGTGTCTATATGTATGTATGTGTGGTGTGTGTGTGTGTGTCTGTGTTTGTGTCTATATGTATGTGTCTATATGTATGTGTGTGTGTGTGTGTGTGTGTGCGCGCGTGCGTTCATAGATGCTTATGTGCAAATGCAGGTATGGTTGTGTGGTAAGAAGTTTGTTTACCAACCACATGATTCTGGGTTCAAGTCCCAATGCATGGCACCTTCGGCAAGTGTCTTCTACTATAGCCTCGGGCCGACCAAAGCCTTGTGAGTGGATTTGGTAGATGGAAACTGAAAGAAGCCCGTCGTATATATGTATATTTATTTGTATGTGTGTATATATGTTTGTGTGTCTGTGTTTGTCACCCCAACATCGCTTGACAACCGATGCTAATTTTTTATATGTATATATATGGGCCTGGTGCAGCCTTCTGGCTTCCCAGACCCCAGTTGAACCGTCCAACCCATGCTAGCATGGAAAGCGGACGCTAAACGATGATGATGATGATGATGATGTAGATATGCATATGTATGCATTGTCTAATTTAAAGCAGATGGCCCGGTCATTAAATCATAATTCATTAATCATTAGTCCATTTTAGTCAAGGAACTATTTTTACCATTCTCAGGTGGAGGATTATGTAAGCTTAGATACGCAATGCATGGGAAATAAACAAAACCCCTCACCAAACAACCATTATGAAGGTGCTCATTGTTGCAATACTTTTGATCATAAAGCAGCTTGATGAGGACCAACCTAGGGCTAAATAGCATTGCTGATTATTGATGCTGAGTGGGATAATCGCTCGCTCAAAATAATTAAGTGGACACAAATAAGAGAAGCTCTATTTCTCTCTTCTTTGATAATAATTAGGTTAACGACAGCTGAAGACGGATAGTCCTTGTCTGATAATAATTAGGTTAGCAACATCTGGAGAAGGTCTGTCCTTGTCCTTCGTTGATAGAAACCTTAACAAGAGAAACAAAAAGAAAACAACTACAAACTCTGTCTGCAAATAAATCTTGGAGTTTCTGAAATATTACTTGTGCTAATCTGGTCATCTTCAGAAACGTGAAGGACAAACGTCACTTCCTTTCAGTAAGAAGAACATGAATAATATATATATATATATATATATTTTTTTTTTTTTGCTTGTTTCAGCTCAGAGCTGCGGCCATGCTGATGCACCGCCGTTTCATCACCTTTAGTCGAGCAAATCGACCCCAGGACTTATTCTTTGAAAGCCTAGTACTTATTCTACCGGTCGATTTTGCCAAACCTAAACACACCAGCATCGGTTGTCAAGCGATGTTGGGTGGACAAACATAGACACACAAACATATACACACACATATACATACATATATATATATATATATATATACACATATGACGGGCTTCTTTCAGTTTCCATCTACAAATCCACTCACAAGGCTTTGGTCAGCCAGAGGCTATAGTATAAGACACTTGCCCATGGTGCCACGCAGTGGGACTGAACCCGGAACCTTGTAGTTCGTAAGCAAGCTACTTACCACACAGCCACTCCTACGCCTATATATATATATAACAACTGGATGGAAACAATTTAAATCAACTTGATAACAGGGATGAGCGACGGAGGTGGTGGAAGCTGTGTGCAGGGAAAGGGCAACAGAGAAGAAATTACTTGTAACTAAATATTAGCAGCATGCTTAGCCATGTAGTAAGAACTTGGCTT
>NC_043020.1:13387231-13397231 GCF_006345805.1 Octopus sinensis
CAAGGGAATAAGTATAATTGTATGTGTGTGTGTGTGTGTGTGTGAGACGTAGTGGACTGTGGAGAGGAGGCTCTTGGCAAATACACTACAGAGAGGGTGGACAGGGAGAGAGGGATAAATTGCTTCACAGATCCCTCTCCTCCCCTAAAACCTCCTTCTTTAATAAAGTGCTGTTCTCTAGAAGTTTTCTCATTTAACCTAATCCACTTTCAAGACACCCCACCCCCGTCCCACACACCCCTAACATCTCAGGGTTTTACTACAGTCTTTAGGACCCTTTGGAAAGGGTGTGATGTAATGAATGTTGTTATTATTATTTACTCTTTTTTACTCTTTTACTTGTTTCAGTCATTTGACTGCCTCCATGCTGGAGCACCGCCTTTAGTCGAGCAACTCGACCCCGGGATTTATTCTTTGTAAGCCCAGTACTTATTCTATCAGTCTCTTTTTTGCCGAACCGCTAAGTGACGGGGAGGTAAACACACCAGCATCGGTTGTCAAGCAATGCTAGGGGGACAAACACAGACACACAAACATATACACACACACACACATATATATATATATATATATACATATATACGACAGGCTTCTTTCAGTTTCCGTCTACCAAATCCACTCACAAGGCATTGGTCGCTCCAGTACTTATTCTATCAGTCTCTTTTTTGCCAAACCGCTAAGTGACGGGGACGTAAACACACCAGCATCGGTTGTCTAGCAATGCTAGGGGGACAAACACAGACACACAAACATATACACACACACACACATATATATATATATATACATATATACGACAGGCTTCTTTCAGTTTCCGTCTACCAAATCCACTCACAAGGCATTGGTCGGCCCGGGGCTATAGCAGAAGACACTTGCCCAAGATGCCACGCAGTGGGACTGAACCCGGAACCATGTGGTTGGTTAGCAAGCTACTTACCACACAGCCACTCCTGCACCTATCATCATCATCATCATCATCATCATCATTTAGCATCCGCTTTCCATGCTAGCATGGGTTGGACGGTTCAACTGGGGTGGGAAGCCCAAAGGCTGCACCAGGCCAGTTAGATCTAGCAGTGTTTCTACAGCTGGATGCCCTTCCTAACACCAACCACTCCAAGAGTGTAGTGGGTGATTTTATGTGCCACCGACACAGGTGCCAGACAAGGCTGGTGAACGGCCACGCTCGGATGGTGTTTTTTATGTGCCACCGACACAGGTGCCAGACGAGGCTGGCGAACGGCCACGCCTATATTTATTATTATTATTATTATTATTATTATTATTATTATGATTATGATTATTAATATTTGAGGATTGGTGTTATTCCTCCGGAAGGTAAAGGAACAATAAGAAGAGTTGCAACTGTTATCGGATGAACAATATTTTGACACTTTGTGTGTCTTCCACAAAGTGTCGAAATATTGTTCATTCCATAACGGTCGCATTCTTCTTATTGTTCCGTTACCTTCCGGAGGAATAACACCATTCCTTAAATATTACCAAAACGAAGTAGATTGGTAGAGTGAGATGATTATTTTTGAAATTGTGGAAGACACACAAAGTGTCAGAATACTGTTCATTCACTCCACTTCTTCTTCTTCTTCTTCTTCTTCTTCGTCTTCTTCTTCTTCTTCTCCGTCTTCTTCTTCTCTTCCTTCTCCGTCTTCTTCTCCTCCTCCTTCTTCGTCTTCTCCTCCTCCTTCGTCTTCTTCTCCTCCTCCTCCTTCTTCTTCGTCGTCTTCTTCTTCTTCTCCTCCTTCTTCTTCGTCGTCTTCTTCTTCTTCTTCTCCTCCTCCTTCTCCGTCTTCTTCTTCTCCTCCTTCTCCGTCTTCTTCTTCTCCTCCTCCGTCTTCTTCTCCTCCTCCTTCTTCGTCTTCTTCTTCTCCTCCTCCTCCTCCTCCGCCTTCTTCGTCTTATTCTTCTCCTCCTCATTCTTCTTCGTCTTCTTCTCCTCCTCCTTCTTCATCTTCGTCTTCTTCTTTGTCTTCAAACAAACAGACAAACACCCATGTTTCCAGAGGTGAATTATTCAAACACCCCAAAGAATCCTTCTCAACACAGGGCTATGATGCTCCCCCACTACTTCTGCTTGTGATCAGCGATGCACATATCGTCAGCCACTAAGGGACATGCTCAACTGGTTACAGTCAATCAACTGACAAGCAAATCTGTGGTATTGAGCAGAATATTTGCTGTAGCACATCTTTTAAACCAAGACAAAACAATGTACATAATAACACTTCTAATCAGTTAAGATCAGAAGCCACGAGAGCCACTGTCTGGTACTGCATCATGGCATTTTATTATTATTATTATTATTATTATTATTATTATTTATTATTATTATTAAGGTGGTGAACTGGCAGAATCATTAGCATGCCAGGCAAAATGCTTAGCAGTATTTCGTCTGTCCTTAAGTTCTGAGTTCAAATTCTGCCAAGATCCACTTTTCCTTTTACTCTTTCAGATCTGATAAATTAAGTATCAGTCAAGTACCAAGGTCAATATGATCAACTATTCCCGTCCCCAAAATTTCAGGTCTTGTGCCTTCAGTAGAAAGGGTTATTATTATTATTATTAAAAAGGTGGCTAGCTGGCAGAATCATTAGCACACCGGACAGACAAAATACTGCAAAGCATTTTGGCCGTCCTTACGTTCTGAGTTCAAATTCTGCTGAGGCTGACTTTATCTTTTATCCATTCGAGATTGATAAAATAAGTACCAGTTACGCACTGGGGTCGATGTAATTGTCTCGTCGTCTCCCACAAAATTGTTGCCCTTGTGGCAAAATTTGAAACCATTGTTATTATTGTTATTATGGTGGTGATGGTGGCAAGGTAACGGAATTGTCAATGCATTGGACTAAATGCTTCATAGCTGCTGGCTTTTTATGTTCTAGGTTCAAATCCCCTTCACTGCCACCACTGCCACTACTACCACCATCACTTTCCTCATTTTCTGTGATTTTACATTTAGGTAGAAACACTTCCTGTGTTTTAAAATATATTTTTTATGTCATTAGCTGAAGGTGAGAAATAATTTGTTTTTATTGACAAAATAGTTTTTATTTGATTGCAAGACATTTCTTTTTTGTAATGTTAAATTGATTTTATTTTGTTTTTTCTTGGAAATTTGTCTCTGTTAAACTATTTTGGGTATTTAATATTTAATTTAATTTAATTTCTTTTGTGAAGTCATATTTGGACATTTTAGAATGAAGGTTTCTTTTTTTTATGGTACCAGTTGCTACCACAACTGTCACCACCTTCACTATCACCATCACCACAAACACTACCATACCGCTGCCACCACCACAAACACCACCACACCGCTGCCACCACCACACTGCTGCCACCACCACAAACACCACCACACCACTGCCACCACCACTATCATCACCACTGTCACCACCATCACTATCACCATCACCACAAACACCACCACACCACTGCCACCACCACACACACCACTGCCACCACCACACACACCACTGCCACCACCACACACACCACTGCCACCACCACACACACCACTGCCACCACCACACACACCACTGCCACCACCACACACACCACTGCCACCACCACACTGCTGCCACCACCACAAACACCACCACACTGCTGCTACCACCACTATCATCACCACTGTCACCACCATCACCACCACCACCACAACTACCACCATCACCATAACATTACCATCATCATAACAACCACCACCATGACCACCACCACTGCTACTACTACTGCAGGAATGGAACACTTGCTTGTAAAGTAAAATAATAGCTAACAACAAGAATCTGAGGCTAGTTGCTCTGGTTTAGAGGGACCTGACCAAAGTGTTTGAATTTACAACTCCCACTACCTCTCCATCACATATGGCCATAATAAATTTGAGCTTTATGAAGTAGTACCTGTAAGAATTGAACTCACGACCTTATCATTAGCAATTCACTACCTTGACCTCACAATCCATTGCTTTTATAGCAAGTTGTTGCTGAGCGTTATACTAATACATCTGTTTGTTTTGTACACCACCTGTCTTCGTCTTTTGTTTTTTTCGTAAACTCTCCCTATACATATATATATATATATATACACACACACACACACACACACATTCATATATATATATAATATATATATATATTATATATATATATATATATATGCACACACACCTGGAATCGAACTCGGAATCTTGGGGTTAGTAGCCCGCACTCTTAACCACTACGCCATATGTCCATAGGCATATGGCGTAGTAGTTAAGAGTGCAGGCTACTACAAGGCAGTGACCTGATTAATAATAACAACATTGAAGAATACCTTAGGAATGAGAACCCAGGTTCGAAATTTCCCAAAGACACCTGATGAAGGCTGGAGGGTATATCAGCCGAAACGTTGTGTTAACAACAAACAGGATGAGGACAAATATCTGTCAAATGTAAATAATGTAAACAATGTACATAATTCCTCATCTCTTAAGTATAGAACTGGATTTAAAGATTTGGTATAAATTTCAGGTGTGGAGGCGCAATGGCCCAGTAGTTAGGGCAGCGGACTCGCGGTCGTAGGATCGCGGTTTCGATTCCCAGACCAGGCGTTGTGAGTGTTTATTGAGCGAAAACACCTAAAACTCCACAGGGGAGTGGTGGTGATCCCTGCTCTACTCTTTCACCACAACTTTTTCTCACTCTTACTTCCTGTTTCTGTTGTACCTGCATTTCAAAGGGCCGGCCTTGTCACTCTCTGTGTCACGCTGAATATCCCCGAGAATTACGTTAAGGGTACACGTGTCTGTGGAGTGCTCAGCCACTTACACGTTAATTTCACGAGTAGGCTGTTCCGTTGATTCGGATCAACCGGAACCCTCATCGTCGTAACCGACGGAGTGCTTCCCATAAATTTCAGGTTTTATTAATATTTCTATGACCCTCTTCGTTATGACATTTTAGGCTTCCAGCAACAACAGTTATTGAACTTCAAATATTTTACTTTGTTTCATTCCACACTCTTCCTCAACTTGAGATTTGCTGTGATGCTTCCAACAACCATTTGAATGGTTCTTCTTCCATTCTTTGTGAAAGAGAATCTTCACATTTTTCAACAGTGTCAAAACGTTGTTTTCATCAGTATCAGAGCGAGATCAATCATTATATCTGTCCTAAACACCAGAGGTACACTTCAAACGCTATTTAACTGAGACTCCACTTCTTTACTTTTGACCTCTAGAAACATTGGACATTCGCTGGATGGGCAATATCAGAATCTGACTAAATCAAGTACCTTTATAAATATCATTGAAATTTCAAAATTGGTAAATAGCTCCTCTTACACAGCACTTTATTCTCTGTGTTTACTTTGGCACTTCTCAATTAGAATGAAATATTGAAAAGGAAAATAAAGAACTAGAGAGACCAAGGAGTGAGAGGGGGTGAGCGTAGAGAGCAATGGAGAGTAGAGAGAGAGAGAGATAGTGAGAGAGTGAAAGTGTAAGAGAGGAGCACAATTTTTTTTTCGCTTTTCATGCCAATTCGAAATTGCAGCTTTTCAATTAAATGATCTTCAAATTTCCAAGAAAAAAATAACATTTTTTTCAAAACTACCCCATCCTTTCCTTCTGTTCTGTAAACAATAACATGACCTTTTATAATCCGAATATTGTACAAGTGATAATTTTCACTCGTTTGTCCAAAAAAGCCTGTTATTAAATGCTCTCTTTTTGTTTTTATCTCGGCAGCATTTCCATCTCATTCAGATAAAACTCTTAAAGACTGACCCATTTATCATGTTCTATAAATGTACAAAAATGATTCTTTTCAGAGGTTATTGCCATATCAAATAGATTTTCTCATCAAAGTCCTGGCTCTAGTTTTCTCCACAAATTGATTATTTTCTAACAAATAATAGTCAGGAATAATCATATATATATATATATATATATACATAAACACACACACATACACCCATGTGTGTGTGTGTATATATATATATATATAGTTTGATTTGAAAACCCCACTAGAATGGGAGAAAGCGCTAATACATGATTTAAGTTATATGATGTATAAAAAATGTAATATACAATAAATATCTGTAAATATAAACCATCCAATTTTCTGAGTACCTCATTTCTTCTAATATATATATCTAATATATATATATATATATATATATATATATATATATATATATATATAGGGAGAGTTTACGAAAAAAACAAAAGACGAAGACAGGTGGTGTAGAAAACAAACAGATGTATTAGTATAATGCTCAGGAATAGAAAAAGTCTTTTACGTTTCGAGCCTACGCTCTTCTACAGAAAGGGACACAGAAAAAACAAGGAGAGAAAAAAATGTGTGTAGTGGCTAACGGTCTATCATGGCGATGTATGTATGTATATATACATACATACATACACATACACACGTGTGTGTATGTATATATGTATATACATACATACATATATATATATATGTACTTATACACACACACACTTACATGCTGTTTTGTTATTGTTGATAGTTCCCTGTTTGACTCTGATCAAGCTGATCTCTGCTCAAAATCTCTCCACCCATTTCCATTGCGTTTTGTGTGGGTAAATATAGGTGAAACTACATTGTCTACTGAGGTTTATTTAAGGAAGTAGAATGGAAGTTGATGAAGATTTGGTTGCTATTTCTAGTAAGTCAATCAACTACATCTTGGTTCAGAAATAAACTCCACCACCTGAAGGGAAATGAACCAGTGCCTCTAGATTACAAGCCCGTGGCGCTATTTCCTATGAAACTGGATTTTAGGTCATTCTATGGTGTACCATCCTTCTGTATCTGTGATTCTGTATCTCCCAAACTCTAACATATAGTCGGCCCGAGGCTATAGTAGAAGACACTTGCCCAAGGTGCCACGCAATGGGACTGAACCCGGAACCATGTGGTTGGTAAACAAGCTACTTACCACACAGCCACTCCTACGCCTATTTGTCTAGATTTCATTTCTTTATTACCTGTTTACACCTGATGGCTTCAGACCATGGAACCATATCAAAAGCTTTGTTTAGATAATGTCTGTACTTTACCAGATGTTCCTCTTACTTATCTCACTTGCAATTATAATACCTGTTATCCAAGAGCTGTTATCCAATATCCTCAATTTAACTCTAACCCTGCTTTCATTCCAAGAACTGATTGTTTCCCCCCATGACTCACACCTCCCACCCACCACCACCAGCACTGGGTGAAAATTCCCAGGTCAGTGTTATCTCCCCCTTTATCTTAGTCAACAGGATGTCGGTGATAACACTTTGCTCTGACAGCAGCACTAAAGGAACACCAATCATTTGGTAGATATTTCTGTGGGGATGGTTTCTATCTTCATAGCCACATCCTTGCCTTACCATTCCCTGACTTTCATCTCAGTATCTCAGTCTCTCTCAGCTGATTCCATTAATCAAAAACTTTGTAGCATAGGACTTGAGGGAAATTCCTCTCTCTTTGTTATATATACATAAATACGGACGTAGTAGATATCAGCTAGCCTCCAGCCGCCCTTTTGGACCCTGTCGTGTCCACTGCTCTGATTGGTTGGTATTGGCGCAATTTGTCTCTTACTCTATTGCATGCCAATATGCAACCCAACCAATCGCAGCCTTCTGATAAGGTCACATGAGACAGTCTCTTCCAAACTTCCAGTGAGCCAATAGCACACTATAAAACTGTAGCTTCCCACACATCTTATGTCTTTCGGTTCTAGACCTCTTAAGGTCTAGCCACTGACCACACAGGACACAGCCAGTTCCAGTGACAACACAATTTCTTATACAACATGTGCTTCTACCAGCTCTGCATTACTGCCACAACTTCTTGTTACAGCACTTCAACTATCGTGTACCTTGACTACGAACTGGTATTTATCATCCTTGTGTCTGAACATTCCTCTAACCTCCTATTATAGACTCTTTCAATGCTCTGTACTTAATGCACACACATACACTTTGTATACATGACAGCCTGTCTATTATTATGTATATATGATGCAGTGGAGGCGCAATGGCCCAGTGGTTAGGGCAGCGGACTCGCGGTCGTAGGATCGCGGTTTCGATTCCCAGACCGGACGTTGTGAGTGTTTATTGAGCGAAAACACCTAAAGCGCTACGAGGCTCCGGCAGGGGATGGTGGTGATCCCTGCTGTACTCTTTCACCACAACTTTCTCTCACTCTTACTTCCTGTTTCTGTTGTACCTGTATTTCAAAGGGGCCAGCCTTGTCACTCTCTGTGTCACGCTGAATATCCCGGAGAACTACATTAAGGGTACACGTGTCTGTGGAGTGCTCAGCCACTTACACGTTAATTTCACGAGCAGGCTGTTCCGTTGATCGGATCAACCGGAACCCTCGTCGTCGTAACCGACGGAGTGCTTCCATATATGATGCATACACACACATGTTAACATATAAAATAAAATCTTCTCTTAAACATTCTACCCAGTTGTGTCACTCTTTTCCTTCTGGCACTTACACTCATTTATCCTTTTCGTATTTATTTTATCGACCATGAGGTGTACTAAAGGAGCCATTCTCGTCACCTCTCCTCACACGGTTGTTTACAACTTTCTCTACATCTCTCTCTCTCAACTGTTCACCTTTCCATACCTTTTTCTTTACTGCCCACAAGGGGCTAAACACAGAGAGGACAAACAAGGACAGACAAACGGATTAAGTCGATAATATCGACCCCAGTGCGTAACCAGTACTTATTTAATCAACCCCGAAAGGATGAAAGGCAAAGTTGACCTTTCCATACCTTTTTCTTTACTGCCCACAAGGGGCTAAACACAGAGAGGACAAACAAGGACAGACAAACGGATTAAGTCGATAATATCGACCCCAGTGCGTAACCAGTACTTATTTAATCAACCCCGAAAGGATGAAAGGCAAAGTTGACCTTTCCATACCTTTTTCTTTACTGCCCACAAGGGGCTAAACACAGAGAGGACAAACAAGGACAGACAAACGGATTAAGTCGATAATATCGACCCCAGTGCGTAACCGGTACTTATTTAATCGACCCCGAAAGGATGAAAGGCAAAGTTGACCTCGGCGGAATTTGAACTCAGGACGTAACGGCAGACGAAATGCCTATTTCTTTACTACCCACAAGGGGCTAAAAACACAGAGAGGAGAAACAAGGACAGACAAACGGATTAAGTCGATAATATCGACTCCAGTGCGTAACCGGTACTTATTTAATCGACCCCAAAAGGATGAAAGGCAAAGTTGACCTCGGCAGAATTTGAACTCAGAACGTAACGGCAGACGAAAAACCGCTAAGCATTTCGCCCGGCGTGCTAACGGTTCTGCCAGCTGACCACCTTTCCATACCATAATCTTTAAATGGTCACAAGGCATCCAAATCGCAGGAGTGGCTGTGTGGTAAGTAGCTTGCTAACCAACCACATGGTTCCGGGTTCAGTCCCACTGCGTGGCATCTTGGGCAAGTGTCTTCTGCTATAGCCCCGGGCCAACCAATGCCTTGTGAGTGGATTTGGTAGACGGAAACTGAAAGAAGCTGTATATATATGTATATATATATATATGTATGTGTGTGTTTGTGTGTCTGTGTTTGTCCCCCTAGCATTGCTTGACAACCGATGCTGATGTGTTTACGTCCCCGTCACTTAGCGGTTCGGCAAAAGAGACCGATAGAATAAGTACTGGGCTTACAAAGAATAAGTCCCAGGGTCGATTTGCTCGACTAAAGGCGGTGCTCCAGCATGGCCGCAGTCAAATGACTGAAACAAGTAAAAAAAAAAAAAAATCCTTTCTAGATTGTTCTCGCAATCTGACATGCTTCACATGATTTCCTTCAGGTTTGTCAGAATCTCATTCTGTTATTCTATTTTATTCCATTTACATTTCATTTCCAGTCCTATTTAATATCTCGTTGGTTCACGGAATACGGTCCATTTCTCACAACGGAACGCGATTAGTCAGTCAGTCAG
>NC_043020.1:13399731-13419731 GCF_006345805.1 Octopus sinensis
AACAATGTATTTTTTGTACGCATGTATGTGTAAGCACAGACATGGTTGTGTGGGTAAGAAGTTTGCTCCCCACCCGTGTGACTTTAGGTTCAATATCACTATATGGAACTAAGGGTGAATGTCTCCCTGGGCCAACCAAAGTCTTGTGAGTAGAACTGGTAAGCAGAAACTAAAAGAATTTTGTCATGCATGTATGTGTGTGTGTTGCAGTTGTGCCACTTTATCTCTGTTCTGGAATCAAAACCGAATTCCACTTCATTTCTCATGGATTAATTACGAAACCCACATGGACAACATTACTAGAAAACATTCTAATGTTGTGTTCTACCATGTCTACTAGTTAATTAAAATACATCTTATTACTAATTAGTTAAATTTTGGTTTAAAATTTTTGGCACATGTCTAATAGTTTCAGTTGATTGTTGATACATGGATAGTAAATAAAAATAACAATAATAATAATAATAATAATCCTTACTATTAAAGGCACAAGGCCTGAAATTTTGTGGGGAGTGGGAAAGTTGATCACATTGACCCCAATACTTGACTGGTCCTTATTTCATCAACCCCGAAAAGATGAAAGGCAAAGTCGGCCTTGGAGGAATTTGAACTTAGAACGTAAAGACAGACGAAATACCTATTTCTTTACTACCCACAAGGGGCTGAACACAGAGAGGACAATCAAGGACAGATAAACGGATTAAGTCGATTAGATCGACCCCAGTACGTAACTGGTACTTATTTAATCGACCCTGAAAGGATGAAAGGCAAAGTCGACCTCGGCAGATTTGAACTCAGTACATAGCTGCAGACGAAATACCACTAAGCATTTTGCCTGGCGTGCTAACAATTCTGCCAGCTCTCCACCTAAATAATAATAATAATAATCATCATCATCATCATCATCGTTTAACGTCCGCTTTCCATGCTAGCATGGGTTGGACGGTTCAACTGGGGTCTGGGAAGCCAGAAGGCTACAACAGGCCCAGTCTGATCTGGCGGTGTTTCTACAGCTGGATGCCCTTCCTAACGCCAACCACTCCGTGAGTGTAGTGGGTCCTTTTTATGTGCCACCGACACAGGTGCCAGACGAGGCTGGCGAACGGCCACACTCGGATGGTGTTTTTTACGTGCCACCTGCACGGAGGCCAGGCGAGGCTGGCACGGCCACGATCGAATGGTGTTTGTTACATGCCACCAGCATGGAGGCCAGTCAATGCAGTGCTGGTTACGGCCACGTTCGGGTGGTTCTCTTATGTGCCACCAGCACTGGTACCACAAACTACAAATTCCATTGACGTTGATCGATTTCGATTCTGATTTGATTCTTTGATTTTCACTTGCCTCAACAGGTCTTCACAAGTAGAGTTATGTGTCCCAGGAAGGAAGGTATGCACAGGTGGACTGACTACGTCCCAGGTAGGGGCCACGGGTTATGGCCTCACTTGTCCTGCCGGGTCTTCTCACGCACAGCATACTTCCAAAGGTCTCGGTCTCTGGTCATTTCCTCGGTGAGACCTACAGAGCGAAGGTCGTGTTTCACCACCTCATCCCAGGTTTTCCTGGGTCTACTTCTTCCACAGGTTCCCTCAACCGCTAGGGTGTGGCACTTTTTCACACAACTATCTTCATCCATTCTTACCAAGTGTCCATACCAGCGTAGACGTCTCTCTTGCAGACAACAGCTGATGCTTCTTAGGGCCAACTTTTCTCTCAAGGCACTTACATTCTGTCGGGTATGAACACTGACATTACACATCCATCGGAGCATACTGGCTTCATTTCTTGCGAGCTTACGCATATCCTCAGCAGTCACGGCCCATGTTTCACCGCCATATAGCATGGCTGTTCGTACACATGCGTCATACAGTCTGCCTTTTACTCTGAACGAGAGGCCTTTTGTCACCAGCAGAGGTAAGAGCTCTCTGAACTTTGCCCAGGCTATTCTTACTCTAGCAGTTACACTTAATAATAATAATAATAATAATAATAATAATAATAATCCTTTCTATTATAAGCGCAGGGCCTGAAATTAGGTGAGAGGGGGCCAGTGGATTAGATCAACCCCAGTACACAACTGGTAATTATTTTATTGACCCTGAAAGGATGATAGACGGACCTACTTCACAGAATGTGAAGACAGACGAAATACTGCTAAGCATTTTGCCTAATGTGCTGACTATTCTTCCAGCTTACCACCTTAATAATAATAATGATAATAATAATAATAATAATAATAATAATAATCCTTTCTATTATAAGCGCAGGGCCTGAAATTAGGTGAGAGGGGGCCAGTGGATTAGATCAACCCCAGTACACAACTGGTAATTATTTTATTGACCCTGAAAGGATGATAGACGGACCTACTTCACAGAATGTGAAGACAGACGAAATACTGCTAAGCATTTTGCCTAATGTGCTGACTATTCTTCCAGCTTACCACCTTAATAATAATAATGATAATAATAATGATAATAATAATAAGGATAATAATGATAATGATAATAATAATGATAATAATAATGATAATGATAATGATAATAATAATGATAATAATAATGATAATAATGATGATAATAATGATAATAATAATGATAATAATGATAATAATAATGATAATAATAATGATAATAATGATAATAATAATGATAATAATAATAATAATGATAATGATAATAGTAATAGTAATGATAATAATAATGATAATAATAATGATAATAGTAATAGTAATAATAATAATGATAATAATAATGATAATAATAATGATAATAATGATAATAATAATGATAATAATGATAATAATAATAATAATGATAATAATAATGATAATAATGGGTTCAAATTCTGGCACAGGGCCAGCAGTTTTTGGAGGGAGGGGGAAGTCAATTCCCAATGCTCAACTGGTAATTCTTTTATCATCTCCAAAAGGATGAGAGACAAAATCAACCTTCCTGGGATTTGAACTCAGAACATAAAGGTGGATGAAATGCCACAAAGCATTTTCGCCCAGTCTGCTAACGATTCTACCAACTAATTGCCTTACTAATGAGTTACATATTGGTTTTGCATTTTGAGCCAAGGCCTGAAGTTTCAGGGAAAGGGACAAGTCGATGACATCGGCTCCCAGTGTCCAACTGGTACTTTTTTATTAACTCCCTAAAAGGACGAGAGGCAAAGTCAACCTTGGTGGAATTTGAACTCAGAACAATGGACAAAATGCTGGTAAATATTTTCCCTGGCATGCTAACAATTCTGCCTGCTCACCACCTTTAACGAGTTAAATATTACTAGTTATAGTATTAATTACTCTTTTGCTCTTTTACTTGTTTCAGTCATTTGACTGTGGCCATGCTGGAGCACCGCCTTTAGTCGAGCAAATCAACCCCAGGACTTATTCTATCGGTCTCTTTTGCCAAACCGCTAAGTTACAGGGATGTAAATACACCAGCATCGGTTGTCAAGCAATGTTGGGGGGGACAAACACAAACATACACACACACACACACACACACATATATATATACACAAATACGACAGGTTTCTTTCAGTTTCCGTCTACCAAATCCACTCACAAGTCTTTGGTCGACCTGAGGCGATAGTAGAAGACACTTGCCCAAGGTGCCACGCAGTGGGACTGAACCCGGAACCATGTGGTTGGTAAGCAAGCTACTTACCACACAGCCACTCCTACACTTTATTATTATAACTTATTATTATAATGCATTACTATATTATTAAGTATTATAACATTTTTCTTTTTCTTAAGTTTTAAAGAAAATATAATGCAGACATCTTCAGTTTTAGTTTAACCTTATGAACCTGTTTCACACCAATGCACCTGAGACCCCCCTCTCTTGTTCTATGATACCAATCCACATGAGATCACCACTTCTGGTCCAATGATACTAATTGACAAGGAACCACCACCTCTGTTCTATGATATAAAACATTTACTCTTTAAAGTGTTGAGCTGGCAGAATTGTTAGCGCACAGGGCAAAATGCTTGACGGCATCTTGTTTGTCTTTACGTTCCGAGTTCAAATTCTGCCAAGTTCAACTTTGCTTTTTATCATTTTGGGGTCACTAAAATAAGTGCCTGTTGAGCACTGGGGTCGATGTAATCGACTTATTCCCTCCCTTGAAATTCCTGGCCCTGTGCCAAAATTTGAAACTAATATTTAAATTAAGCCCTTCCAGCATAATCTTTATATATAAAAGTAAGGTTGTGTGTCTGTCTCCTACGATTTAGATTCCTAACTACTCCCACATTTTGCGGTGCAGTTTAACCAAGTCGTGATTTATATCGAGCCCTTCTGGGTATTAGCGCACGTCTACAATGAGTCTACGATTTTAAAAATAATTTACCATCATTTTTTTCCATTTTAATGCATTTTTTTCGCTATTATATAAGGGAAGTAACTCTCTAAAAATGTCTGATGAGTCAATGATTTAAAAAAATTTACCATTATTTTTTTCCCATTTTTAATGCATTTTTTTTCTATTTTTTGGCTATGACTCTCTAAAAATGCTTTATAGCTATTTCCCTTACAAACCCGAGCAACGCCGGGCGATACTGCTTGTTTTATATAAGAATATTTTGTCAAATTATTTTTTAAGATAAATGATACCTGTAAGTATTTTAGCTAAGTCTGTCCAAATTCCTCATTATTTCCAAAATTCATTCATTGGCAATGTATTTCATGAGAAATATAGTCGTGAGAGTGTTGTCACACCAGACCCCACCATGGAGAAAAGGAAACATTCACAAAAAAATACAAGCACCTAATTTCATTTTTTATATTTTATTTTCTCTATTTGGTGTTCAAAGAATAAATAAACATTCCACTGGCAAAGTTTGTGGAACGACTTCATATTAAGATGTCTCTGTAGTAATTGTGAACCAATCTCTGTTGCCTGACCTTTGACGACTTGCAGTAAGTGTGAACGAATCTTTGAGGTGCTGTTCATTTGGTGATGACGCCATCAAGCTGTACCAATATTGGTGTTTATGGTAATTTAATACAAATGCTACATAGAAATAGGATCTGAGTGAGGTTCCATGAAACGTACATCTCTTCTTTACTGTAAAAAAAAAAAAATAAGAAGGAAAGACCTAACCCCACCCCAAACTCTTGTTATCTATCTCTCTCTCTATATATAAATATATACATATATATATCTATCTTTCTATATATATATGTATGTATGTGTGTGAGTGTGTATGTATGTATATGTATATATATATGTATGTGTATGTATGTATGTATAAGTATGTATTTTTATATATATAGAGAGAGAGAGATAGACAGACAGAGAGATAGATGTATGCACATAGATGGTTAGATTGAGGGACTGGATCGATAACATGTGTATGTGCGTGTATATATATATATATATATATATATATATATATATATATATATTTATCCTCATCATTATCTATGTAATGTATTGTTTGTTTTGATGTTCAGTTGTAGTAAAAACAATTTTACATTAATCTGATGGGTTTGTAAGTGGATTTGGTAGACAGAAACTGAAAGAAGCCCATCATATGTATGTATATATATGTTTGTGTGTCTGTCCCCCCAACATCGCTTGACAGCCGATGCTGGTGTGTTTACGTCCCCGTAACTTAGCAGTTCAGCAAAAGAGACCGATAGAATAAGTACTAGGCTTACAAAGAATAAGTCCTGGGGTCGATTTGCTCAACTAAAGGCTGTGCTCCAGCATGGCCACAATCAAATGACTGAAACAAATAAAAGAATAAAAGGAAAAAAGAATATATATATATATATATATATATATACATATATGTTTCTTTACTACCCACAAGGGGCTAAACATAGAGGGGACAAACAAGGACAGACAGACGGATTAAGTCGATTACATTGGCCCCAGTGCGTAGCTGGTACTTAATTTATCGACCCCAAAAGGATGAAAGGCAAAGTCGACCTCGGCGGAACTTGAACTCAGAACGTAGCAACGGTCGAAATACCGCGAAGCACTTCGCCCGGCGTGCTAACGTCTCTGCTAGCTCGCCTTATATATATATATATATATACACATATACACACACACACATATATACATATACACACACACACACGCATGCGTGCAGAAGTGCATGCATGTCTATAGATCAATTCAGGAACAAACATTTAAAAAAATTCTTTCAGGTTTTTGCATATATATATATATTCCTAAATATAGAAATTTTGTTTACCAAATCACCCTGAACCAGCACCACTCCTCCCGCGCCGCCACATGAGATAATGGAAAGACATGCAATGACTTTAAGTTGGTAAATATCTTTTAGGAGAAAAATCGTATATTTTTATACCAAACATAATCAGCCAAGTTAATCTTCAATCCTTCAAAGTTTACCAAATAAATGGTTCTTGGGATGAAGAATTATCCTTTTTGTTTCAGAGTTCAGGGAAAAGTAAAAAACAAAAAAAAAAAAAGAAAGAAAACCTCCAGATTTTTTGGTCTCTTTTTATGTATCTGCTGTTGTTGTTGTTATTGTTGTTGTTGTGTACTTTAAAACATTGTTGAGGTTAAACAACGTTTAAATCTGGTAAAGGTAATTGAAAATTACAGTTTTCTCCAGAAGTCAAAAGTTATTTCTTTCATTGTAGTTGGCTGCTTAAAATAGTCTTTGTCTTTTTCGTCTTCTTCTCGTACAGAAAAACGTAACAAAACAAAAAAAAAAAACATAAAAATTAATACTCAGAAAAAAGCATTTTTCAATATATTTTTTTGAAGTTTTTGTTAATACTTTTTTTTTTCTTGCAAAGTAACTTATAAGAAGATAAGAATAAAAAAAAGACAACAGTTTATTATTATTATATTATTATTATTATTATTATTATTATTATTGTTGTTATTGTTATTATTTCAAGTGCAGTCATTATTTAGGTGAAGTTGAATGTTGAAGTATGTGGGGTGAGGGTGGGGTGTACAAACCTAAGAGTTTTAATATCATTTAACCTATGGCAGAATCGTTAGCACGCCAGGCGAAATGCTGAGCAGTATTTCATCTGTCTTTACATTCTGAGTTCAAATTCTGCCGAGGTCGACTTTGCCTTTCATACTCTCAGGGTCGATAAATTAAGTACCAGTTGTGTACTGGGATTGATCTAATTGACTGGTCCCCTCCCCCAAAATTTCAGGCCTTGTGCCTAGAGTAGAAAAGTTCAAATTCTGCCAAGTTCAACTTTGCTTTTCATCCTTTCGGGGTTGATAAATTAAGTACCAGTTGCATACTGGGTTTGATCTAATTGACTGGCCCCCTCCCCCAAAATTTCAGGCCTTATGCCTAGAGTAGAAAAGAATATCATTTAACCTGTAAGTTTAGTTGGTTCCATCTCCAGACAAATACATAACAAAAACTCCAGGACTTACAAACACATATAACATACAGAAAATTGCACTACTGGGCACTGCCCACATCCTACGCAAAACACTTTCAATACAGTAACCATCAGAGCATCACAACAAATCACAGCACATACCCAAGGCACACAGAGCTGCGCTCGGTAGTGAAGTGAAAGCACGCTATAAAAATAAAACCACTGAATGATTATAATAATAATAATAATAATAATAATCCTTTCTACTATAGGCACAAGGCCTATAATTCTTGACTTGTACTTACCTTTATCGACATTGAAAGGATGAAAGGCAAAGTTGACCTTGGCAGAATTTGAACTCAGAAAATAAAGATGGATGAAATGCAGAGAAGCATTTTGTCCTGTTTGCTAACCATTCTACCAGCTCACTTCCTTAATAATAATAACTGATTGGAAGTATTATCATGTACATTGTTTTGTCTTGGTATAAAAGATGGGCTACAGCAAATATTCTGCTCAATACCACAGATTTGCTTGTCAGTTGTTTGACCTTAACCAGTTGAGCATGTCCTTTGGTGGCTGACGATATGTGCATCTCTGATCACGAGCAGAAGTAGTGGGGGAGCATCATAGCCGTGTGTTGAAAGGAATTCTTAGAGGTTTGGATAATTCACCTTTGGAAACATGGGTGGTTCGTTCAACATCCTTAAACAACCCTTATTCAGGGACTTTTTGAGTGGGATGGGCTACTTGACCAGAAGAAAATTCTAATTGGGCCCTACCTTCAAGGTCATGCACTGTTTATCTTGATATGAGATCATCATGTCGTGCACATATGGTTGTGATGCATGTGCCCAGTGTACCCTTATCAGATGGGTAGTCATGATGGGTATACTGGGCTTCGTATATATTACCCCAGTGTCACTTTGATGGCATGCACTGCTCTTTCACTCAATAATAATAATAATAATAGAATTGAGATCACTAAGATGTGGCAGCTACGAGAGTCAAACATAAAGGTTATCCCTATTGTCATTGGAGCATTGGGTTCAATACCACCCAATCTGAAAAGACATCTGAAAACTTTAGAAATATCCTACAATCTAGGTGTATTCCAAAAGCCAGCATTACTTGGAACTGCACGCATATTGCATAAAGTACTGTCTGTCTGAGGTCCTTGTTATGACTTGACAAACAGTGCAAACCCCCATAGTCACAATATCTTCAATCAACAACCTTACAATATTGTATACTGTGCGACATCTATAATAATAATAATCCTTCGTACTGTAGGTACAAGGCCTAAAATTTAGGCGGGGGAGGGGGGCAGTCAATTATATCAACCCCAGTGTTCAACTTGTACATATTTCATTGACCCCAATTAGGATGAAAGGTGAAGTTGACCTTGGTGGAATTTGAACTCAGAGTGTAAAGACAGATGAAATGCATTTTATCCAGCATGCTCACAATTCTGCCAGCTCACTGCTGTAGTAGTAGTAGTAGTAGTAGTAGTAGTAGTTGCAGCAGCAGCAGCAATAGTAGTAGCAGCAGCAGCAATAGTAGTAGTAGTAGTAGCAGCAGCAACAGCAATAGTAGTAGTAGTAGCAGCAGCAGCAGCAATAGTAGTAGTAGCAGCAGCAGCAGCAGTAGTAGCAATAGTAGTAGTAGCAGCAGCAGTAGTAGTAGTAGTAGCAGCAGCAGCAGCAATAGTAGTAGTAGTAGTAGCAGCAGTAGTAGCAATAGTAGTAGTAGTAGTGGCAGCAGCAGCAGTAGCAATTGTAGTAGTAGTAGCAGCAGCAGTAGCAATAGTAGTAGTAGTAGTAGTAGTAGTAGTGATGGTGCAGCCAAAACAAGAAAAATTGAAGTGATATAAATACTGTTTGCTGCCTTTAGATGAATTTTTCAAGAAAGGTTGGTTCGTTAATCATAATAATTAATTTATTAATTTGCTTATTTTTATCATTGGCCTCTTCTACATAATTCATCTATCAAGGAGTTTAGTCGTTAAATTTGTTGTTAATCGAGCAGAATTATGATCAAAAGTGTTTCAGGTGTGATGTACCTTGGACTACATTGTCTTATGTATTCCAGTGCTTTTTGAAAACAGTTTGGTGGGATTTAAATGAGATTTGGTTCCCTCATTGGCTGATCATGTGACCATATAAACAATCCTCATTGGCTGATCATGTGACCATATAAACAATCCTCGTTGACTAACAGCATGGCCATACAGCTGTTTCTCTATAGGCTGATCGTGTGAATCCCCCACCCCACCCCATAAAAGCTTGTTCATTTACTGATCATGTGACTATGCAGGAGTGCCTTCATTAGCTGGTCATGTGATCCCATAGAAATTCATTGGTTGATCACATGACTAAAGCATAAAATGATACAATTAGCATCACTTAACCCTTTCGTGACCAACCTGGCTGAAACCGGCTCTGAGTACAAATGTCTTGTTTTCATAGGTTTTGAATTAAAATCTTCCACCAAACCTTAGTCACAATTTATGTCCCTAACATTAGCTGAATGATAACTAAGTTATTTTACTAAATATGGCAACACAGCAGTCAAAAAATCGTAAAAAATAGGGATTTTCATAGAAAAAAGTACCTTTTTGATGTAAATAATTTTTGGTCTTAACACGGTCCGATTTAAGTAAATTGAAAGAAATACAGAGCATCTCAAAATAAATACAGTAACGAAAGGGTTAAAGAATTGGCACAATAAATAAAGGCTGGTTCAAATGTCTGGAAAGAAGGCTTCTTAGTTGGGTTGGTCACATCCCACTTTCTTCACTGAAGCCAACGGCACCCAGCTAGGGGTACCATGCCAAAACAGACCCTGGAGTACTATGCATTCCTCAGGACCATTGGTTCTAGTGAAACTGTCCAGCGTATGCCAGCATGGAAGATGGACATTAAAAGATAATGAAAAGTATTGGGAACGAATGTTTGCCGAAGTTTGGTTCCAGGCAAAAGATGGAATAGCAGTTCTTGTAATAATAATTTCAAGAACCTAGTTCTGAAAGTGCTTAAGTCACAGAAAATGTAAAAAAAAAAAAAAAAAAAAAAATTCAAAAAAATTTTTTAAATCTGTGTGACTGAAGCACTTTTATGGCAGTTTAGTTTGGAAAAAACAGGAAATAAGGATGTTAATTGATTATCAAGTGCAGCGTTAATGACTGAATGCATTTCCTGTTGTAAATTGTATGCAATCAAACATGAACAGTGTTGAGCAAGTTTGTCAACATGTCTCTCATCTCTCCTCCTTTACTCTTTCTTGCATGCTCTCTTCTCTCGCCTCCTTTTCTCTCTCTTACCCTCTCTCTTCCCTTCTTTCTATCCTGCTTCTCATCTATTTCAATTTGATGTTGGCCCTTTCATTGCTGATCACAGCCCAACCATTCCCTTCCAAGAACATCTCCTCTACATGTGGAGATATGGTCTTGAAGAACCATGTAGAAGTATCCACATGTAGTGATGATGTGGTTTTATAGAACCTGGTCTTATCAACAAACTAGCAGTATAGCCTGGCGTTGCTCGGGTTTGTTTTCTTTTTGGCCCTTTAGAATTGGAATTTTTGAAAAGTAAAAATTTTGCATTATGTAGCTTGTTATTCTCATTGAGAGAACATTTTTCTGGTTGAAATACACTGAAAAATGGCAACACAGCAGTCAAAATATCGTAAAAAATAGGGGTTTTCATAGGAAAAAAAGCACCTTTTTTATGTAAATAATTTTTGGTGTTAACATGGTCCGATTTGAATTTTTTCTTCTACGGAAGGAAGAGCAAGCCTTCTTCTATCATACTCTCAATTTTGGACAACTTGTGCCACAGGGTCTTGGAGGAGATAGTGTTAGTTGAAGGCTACCAAACCTGCCACACAAACACACACAACTTCAGCTTTATATATATAGATATTGTGTATGAAATTCTACTATATCTCTTGCAGCATATTTAAATAAGTAAAATAGGCTTCTACACTTTATTATTGCTTATATTCTCAGCACTATGATTATAGTTATGATGTCTTAAAATACAACTGCACTATATTAAGACATCTCATAACTAGTCATAGTTATGACATCTAAATGGATTCCCATTTTGTGTTATGACAGATTTACTCATGATCATAGTTATGACATGTCTTAATGGACCACTACTTTGTATTAAGACATATATTCAAGCTGTCATAATATGTACTGAAACTGGAGTCCAACTGTAGAATGTTGAAGTGATGGAGGTTACAGTACCATTACTGTGTGCCAAAAAGAGGGGTCTTTTGATGTACTTGGAATAACAGCCAAGTCTCCTTCAAACCACACCACCATTTAGAAAAGTAAAGAGATTATACTTTGGATAAATATAATCTGGTTTAATGGAATTCACTGATTGAAATCTGATGGGATGGTCATTGCAGGAATGGTATTGATCATAGGTCTAGTTGACCAGTACCATCTTGTAACTGTCACTCTGTCAGTTACAGTGTTGAGGGTTCCAGTTGTTCCGATCAATGGAACAGCCTGCTCGTTAAATTATCGTGCAACTGGCTGAGTATTCCACAGACACGTGTACCCTTAATGTAGTTCTCAGGGAGTTTCAGTGTGACACAGAATGTGGCAAGGCTGCCCCTTTTAAATTACAGATACAACTCATTTTTTCCAGCTGAGTGGACTACATCATCATCATCATCATCATCGTTTAGCGTCCGCTTTCCACGCTAGCATGGGTTGGACGGTGCAACTGGGGTCTGGGAAGCCAGAAGGCTGCACCAGGCCCAGTCTGATCTGGCAGTGTTTCTACGGCTGGATGCCCTTCCTAACGCCAACCACTCCGTGAGTGTAGTGGGTGCTTTTTACGTGCCACCGGCACAGGTGCCAGACGAGGCTGGCAAACGGCCACGATTGGATGGTGCTTTTTACTTGCCACCGGCACGGGGGCCAGGCGAGGCTGGCAAATGGCCACGATCGGATTGGTGCTTTTTACTTGCCACCGGCACGGGGGCCAGGCGAGGCTGGCAAACGGCCACGATCGGATTGTGCTTTTTACTTGCCACCGGCACGGGGGCCAGGCGAGGCTGGCAATGGCCACGACAGTAATGTGAAATAAACTGTCTTGCTCAAGAACACGAGTCACCAGGAATTGAACTCACAACCTGCTGATCATAAACCGAATATCTTAACCACCAAGCCATGTGCCTTCACTTCTCCATCTTATAGCTGAATCCTATATTGTACTTAAGAAGGCGGATGAGTTGTAATGGGTTAAAGTTGGAAATCTCAGGCAGTGCCTCTCTGGAATCGTGTTTCTAGATTTGATGTCAGAAGTTGAAGAAGATGGAACGAGCAGCTGAAGGAATTCCATCAGTGAAAGATAAGCATGTGGACATCATCATCATCATCATCATCATCACTACCATCATCTTCATTGTTGTTATTACTATCATCATCATCATCATCATCATCCTTCTAACGATTAATGCCGCTGAACCTGAGACCGGCTTGACATCAGCCTATGAAATAACGATGTTATGTATTCGGTAATTAACCTTGTTAATTTCTTGGTTGAAACTTCATCTAACGAAGGTGTTGGTGGTGGTGGATGCCAACGATGGCAGCAAATACAAAATATAGAATCAAAACAAGAAAGGAATAAAAGACGAATTGGAAATAATCTTTGATATCATTCAACTGTAAATTAATAAACTCACAAACACACACACATTGTATTAATGTATATTTTATGTACATGTGTGTATATATGTGTGTGTGCTTGTGTATGTGTGTGTATATATATATATATATATATATATATATATATATACACGTGTGTGTGTGGAGGCGCAATGGCCCAGTGGTTAGGGCAGCGGATTCGCAGTCATAGGATCGCGGTTTCATTTCCCAGACTGGGTGATGTGAGTGTTTATTGAGCAAAAACACCTAAAGCTCCACGAGGCTCCAGCAGGGGGTGGTGGCGATCCCTGCTGTACTCTTTCGCCACAACTTTCTCTCACTCTTTCTTCTGTTGGCCTGCTCGCTTAGCCAGCGGGGTGACGTCATTCGAAGGCGAAAGCAATGCGAAGTGCATTGTGACCAGCGATGTGTAGCAACATCTGATAGCCTGGTCGGTCACGGTGATATATATATATATATGTGTGTGTATTATATATACGTGGAGGTGTGTGGCTTAGTGGTTAGGGTGTTGAACTCATGATCATAAGGTTGTGGTTTCGATTCCTGGACAGGGCAATGTGTTGTGTTCTTGAACAAAACATATCATATCGCCCTATGCATCAGGGGTACTCTTAACTGGACCAGATATGTGTGACTGCGATCTCACTTTAGTTGCCAGGTCTTCTCAATCACAGCATATCTCCAAAGGTTTTGGTCTCTTCTTATAGCCTCTATGAGGCCCAATGTTCGAAGGTCATGCTTCACCACCTCATCCCATGTCTTCCTGGGTCTACCTCTTCCACAGGTTCTTTTCGCAGTTAGGGAGTGGCACTTCCTCACGCAGCTGTCCTCATCCATACATAACACATGACCATATCAGCACAGTCGTCTCTCCTGCCCACCACATTTGATGCCTCTTATGCCCAATATTTTTTCTTAGGGTGTTTACATTCCGTCATGTATGCACACTGACATTACACATCCAGTGGATCATACTAGCTACATTTCTTTCAAGCCTACACATATCCTCAGCAATCAGGGCCCATGTTTCACTGCCGTGTAGCATTGCAATTTGCACACATGCCTCATACAGTCTACCTTTCATCCTGAGCGATAAGTCCTTAGTTGCCAGCAGAGGTAGGAGCTCTCTGAACTTTACCCAGGCTATTCTTATTCTAGCCACTACACTCTCAGAGCAACCACCCCCGCTACAGACTTGGTCGCCTAGGTAGCAGAAGCTATTAACTACTTCTAGTTTCTCCCCCTGGCATGTGATGGAATCTGTTTTCTGTACATCTTCAGTGTTTATTGCCCCAGTGCATCTGCCACACACAAAAACTGTTTTCTCGGTTAACCTTCCTTTGATTTTGCTGCACCTTTTATGTGTCCATAGCTTACACCACTGGGTACATCATATGGGAGTTTCTGCTTCCACCAGGTACATCGTATGGGAGTTTCTGCTTCCACCAGGTACATCGTATACGTGTGTGTATATATGTGTGTGTGTATATGCATGCATACATATATATATATGTATATATTTATGCCTGTATATATATATGTATATATATATGTCTATGTGTGTATATATATATATATATATATGTGTGTGTGTGTTTGTTTGTGTGTATGTATATATGTCTATCTATATATATATATGTGTGTTTGTGTGTGTGTATGTATGTATATATGTCTATGTATATATATATATATTATATATATATATATATGTGTTTATGTGTGTGTATGTATGTCTATGTATATATATATATGTGTGTGTTTGTGTGTGTGTGTGTGTGTATATATATATATGTTTGTGTGTGTGTACATATGTATATATCTATGTCTATATATATGAACACACACACACACACACACAGTAATGTTGTGCCAAACTAGCATACGATAGACTTAAATCTCGTTTACTCTTTGTCCAGTTTCTGTATTTCTTCCTCTTGTGTGGAGAACTGGCGCCTTGCCAACAATGAAACAGCATAGTGATATATTTATTGCTTTGCAATGAGGCGCACTAGACAGCCGTCTTCTGATTGGTTACTTCCCTAATGATGTCAGCAACTCTTTACAGCACAAATAACACACACACACACACACGCACGCACACACTGTTGTTCACATATGCACAAATCTATGTAAATATTGTTAGTTATATTCTAAAGTACAAACAGCCCCCATTTTCAGTTGATTTTTCTTGTTAAACACATGGAAAAATAAAAAAAAAAAAGAAACAACGAACCATTCCACGTTGAATTTCCACAAGATTTATCATTGATTCTGAACTCAAGCTTTATTTCCCTCATTTTGCAAACTTCATTATTGCTTTGATTAAACAGAAAATTTAGTCAAGGGCGGAGAGTAATTAGTCGGCTATAATAGGTAGTAACTAGCTTTGTGATGTAACGATTCAGTTGTTCTCAGTTGTTCGGAATAAAATAAATCACTGAGCCAAATAACAAACTCTCTTACTTGGCACTTTTTCCACATATCATTTTCCAACCGAAAAATACAAAACCAGCACAAAAACACTACTTGTTACTGCCTATACCTTATCTATAGAGGTCAGAAAGGTCATGTTAATTTATATTTTGAGGTTAATTAAAAATTACTTCATCAACTTTTAATTCCATTAATAGAATATTTCCAGTAACAGATCAATTATTTTCTTCTTTTCTTTGTTAGCCGATCTGTTATTGTTGTACATCAGTAAATATAGAAATGAGAAAATTATTAAACAAATGAGAAAAAATCTTATATGATTGCTTGACCAACTAGAAACAGTAACCAAATTACTCTTCTTAAGTCGTGCAGTTGTTCTTTAACAAACAAAGGTCACATGAGATAATCTAGTGTTATGGTTTGATAGGTTGTTTACAGCTGGTGTGGACCTTTTGGTCACGTTTATTGGTTTTGGACTGTCTTGGGCCTAAATAGCAAAACGACGACGATGATGATGATGAGGAGGAGGAGGAGGAGGAAGAGGAGGAGGACAAACGAGCAGATCCATATTGATATCAGAATGGAATTGTGATGAAACAACTTATTAATTGTAGCTATATAGGAGGGCAGGGGATATCCAGATTTCTCCAAAACTAGGAAGACATGTAGCAAGATGATGATGAACTTGCCTAAGGCACTGATGGCTATGGCTGGTGTTAACCATAACTTTTTGTAGCGGTGGTTGTGCCAATGTAGTAAAAGTTGTGGTCATGGTAGTAGTAATTGAAATATATAATGAACTATATCCTGAGATTGCAAATATGTTGTCACAAAGGTAACAATAGTAGAGGGGATATCTTGAAGAATTGCCCTCATTTTAGCACTTTAATAAGTGAAGGCACCTGTTTCTTCATCACATTTCCTCTCTTTTTACTGACCACCAGTACATTTAACGTTAGGACTAACCTACTCTGCTATATATCACACATCTATTGTTTCTCTTGATCAAAAGCAATACTGTTGTCTTGACATCAGGAAATCTAAGCTCTCTGTCTTTTTGGTCCCAGTTTTCTTTTTCTTATAGCAGAAGTTTCCAACCTGTCTGTTCGATCACCATGTCCTATCAACTTTGATCTACCTGAAAGTTTGGTTTTATGTTCGATTGACCCATCACCCAATTTGCTAACGACACACTCATTGCTCCTTCTAACTACACACACAGACACACACACTATCCTTTAATTTTCATTAACTTTGCTCACACACACTATCCTTCACTTTTCATTAACTTTGCTCACACACACTATCAACAAGCCATCTAGACACCCTTCACCACACCTTCAAAATCACCTCCCTTAGAGTGATGACAACCTAACCCTCTTCAACACATAAAGCAAGATGAAATCTGTACACATAGCTATCATCCCATCCTGTTCCAAGATTGAGGAAAGCCTCCCTGTAATCCCAGTAATCGTGAAACATAACCATTGTGATAATACTGCCTTTTCTTATCATGTCAGTAAAAAACTTGTAGAATTAAGTTTATCTCATTAATCCCATTCACTTCAACGAAGAGAGATTTAATTATAAATATTCTTATAATAGATGTTATTTTCTGTATTACTGTAAAAGATAATACGATAGATAACGTAATGTATATATAATATAAAAGTATAAAATATAATGTAATATAATGGATATCAGAGGTAATATAATAGTAATAAATATTGTTATATGTGTTGTTTTCAGTATAACTGAAGTAGAGTGCTCTCTACAAATGTGTGAAAAGGAGACAGTGTGTGTGTGTGAGGGAGTGAGAGAGAGAGAGTATGTGTGTTGTGTCAATTTATTTACTAATAAAGAAACTTAGATCTAGTTTTCATAAATATTTTCATATTTATTAATCTATAAAATTATATATCGACGAGTACTTAGAAGTGACACTCCAGGCAATGAAGGTGGTGACAGCGGCGGTGGTGGTGGTGGTGAAGATGCTGTTGTTTTAAGGGCGTCTTTCTTGCAAGGGAGGAAAGAATAGTAATTTTCCTCAGCACCAAACCTGCTCGTGAGAATCCTAAAGAAGACATTCTTTCAGTTTCCGTCTACCAAATCCACTCACAAGGCTTTGGTCGGCCCGAGGCTATAGCAGAAGACACTTGCCCAAGGTGCCACGCAGTGGGATGTGAACCTGGAACCATGTGGTTGGTAAACAAGCTACTTACCACACAGCCACTCCTGCACCTACATATATATAATATGCATGTACAGGGTGTTTCAAAAGTCAGTGATGGGTTTCATTTTTTAATAACTTCCTTAACTTTACAAATACGTGCATGAAATTTTGATACAATATAAAGAACATAATGGAAATTAATATGCACAAGTCAAATTTTGCAACAACACCACTACATCACATATGAAAAATGACATCACTTAAATGGCAGTCATTTTCAGCTCTGCATACCCTTGCTCTTTACAAAACTTGCACCATAACACCCTCAAGAGTTTCAGACCCCACTTCTCTTATTTCTCTATTGATGTTCTCCTTCAGTTTCACCAGGGTCTCTAGTTTGTTGCGTAAACCCTCTCTTTCAGGTATCCCCACAAGAAAAAATCCAAGCTAGTCAAGTCTGGGGAATGTGAAGGCCAGTTGACATTGCCATAGTGGCAGATTATTCTCTCTCCATAGCATCAGTGACTTTTGGGACACTCTGTGTATGTGTGTAGATGCATGACTTAGTGGGTGGAGTATTCGGCTCACAACTGAAAGGTAATGAGTTCAATTCTTGGCAGCATCTTGTGTTCTTGAGCAAGAAACTTTATTTTCACATTGCTCAAGTCTCCTCAACTGGCAAAAATAAGTAGTACCTGTAATTCAAAGGGCCAGCCTTGTCAGACTCTGTGTCACACTGCATCTCACTGAGAACAACATTAAGGTACGCGTGTCTGTGGAGTACTCAGCCACTTGCATGTTAATTTTACGAGCAGGCTGTTTCATTGATCAGCTCAACTGAACATTCATCATTGTGACTGACAGAGCCCCCAGTTTATATATATATATATATATATATATATATATATATTGTATGGAATTATAAGTTCAGCAAAAATTTAGATTCAAATGAATATGGTACTTAATTTAGATGCACCAGAATTCTGTATGGTGTTATCCATAAAAATCCATTGCCACTTGATATGAAAATTTTTGTATTAATGGAAAACCTCTGTAATTGGCTGATGAGTGCTCAGCATTTTAAAACTGTTGTAATACTTACAACATTTAATAAAATGATGTAGTACGAAACGATTGTACCAAATTACCGGAGTCATTGTTGTTGCTTAATTTGATTATATATATATATATATATATATATATATATATATATATATGTGTGTGTGTGTGTGTGTATGTGTTTTAACATTACTCTTTACTCTTTTACTTGTTTCAGTCATTTGACTGCAGCCATGCTGGAGCACCGCCTTTAGTTGAGCAAATCGACCCCGGGACTTATTCTTTGTAAGCCCAGTACTTATTCTATCGGTCTCTTTTGCCGAACCGCTAAGTGACGGGGACGTAAACACACCAGCATCAGTTGTCAAGCAATGCTAGGGGACAAACACAGACACACAAACACACACACACACATATATATATATATATATATATATATATATATGACAGGCTTCTTTCAGTTTTCGTCTACCAAATCCACTCACAAGCCATTGGTCGGCCCGGGGCTATAGCAGAAGACACTTGCCCAAGATGCCACGCAGTGGGACTGAACCCGGAACCATGTGGTTGGTTAGCAAGCTACTTACCACACACCCACTCCTGCGCCTATATATATATTTCTAGATTTCTGCGCCTCTGTATATATTTCTAGATTATTGCAAGGCACCAATGTTTCAAGATAGAGGAGCCACAAACTGAAGGCGCCACAAACTGAAGGTGGCACCGTGTTAAAGGGATGCAATATTAATACATTTAAGAGAGATTAAGCATGAAGAACAGAAGCTAATGTAGAGTAGAAAAAAAAAGAAAAAAAAAATCAATGTGAAGGGAAGGGTACTTATAAACTAACCATATTAATTAAAAGGCAAGGGGTTGTTTTTAATTAAATGTGAACACCAGATTTTTGAAATTGTCATAAGGTTGTATGTGTGTGTTGGGAGGGTCATATTGTAAATGCATAACATTTTAAATTGTTAATGCTTTTTAAGGAAAATTCAAACTGGTTTTGAACCGATTACAAATCGGACTCCACTGAGTGTATAATTAAAAGTTTTCTTAATATTCGTTTAATTATTTTTTCAGTTGTCAGAATTCCTACAAGAATCTGTTGTCTTGGACAGCGAATTTGCAATTAATGTTATGTAGAACTTCGTTCTACATAACATAACAGAGATTTAGCTTGCTCATTAATTCTGCATAAGTGTTTGGTAGCTATTGAAGTAGTTCAGTGACAGAATTGATCGAGCCTTGGGTATAATGTGTCGGCATTATTTGTGTGTGTTTTCCA
>NC_043020.1:13424731-13434554 GCF_006345805.1 Octopus sinensis
ATAAACACTCACAACGCCCGGTTGTGAGTCGAAACCGCGATCCTATGACCGCGAGTCTGCTGCCCTAACCACTGGGCCATTGCGCCTCCACTTTATAGGTATATAGATAGATAGGTAGATAAATAATAATAATTATGAGTGCTATAAAGTGAGGTTAGTAATGCAAGATTGGACAAACAAAGTTGCTTATATGAACATGTCTTCTTGTTCATGATATCCACTTCATGTGCCAAGTACAGCCAGTCTGAGGTTGTTAAAGAGTTAGAAAGACTTTGTTCCTTCCTGCTATATATTGGTTTCAAATTTTAGCACAAGGCCAGCAATTTCCAGGAGAGGAGACTACGTTGATTACATCATCCCTAGTCCTTCAACTGGTATTTATTTTATTGACCGCAATAGGATGAAAGGTAAAGTCGACTTCAGCAGCATTTGAACTCAGAACGTCAAGATGGACAAAAAGCTACTAAGCATTTTGCCTGCTGTTTTTTTGTGTTTTGTTTTTTGTTGTTGTTTTTTTGTTCTTGTTTTTGTCCTTTCTTTCCACAAAACTAATCTGAAAATCTAAAGAACATAGAATATTCAATAACCTAAAATGCTTTCAAATACATTCCTAATCATTTCTCCAAGACAGTCATTTGTCTCTCTCTCTCTCTCTCTCTCTCTCTCTCTCTCTCTCTCTCTCTCTCTCTCTCTCTCTCTCTCTCTCTCTCTCTCTCTCTCTCTCTCTCTATCTCTCTCTCGCTCTCTCTCTCCTCTCTCTCTCTTTCTCGCTCTGTCTCTCAAAATAATTCTGATTCAAGATTTTAAGATTTTTATTTCAATGATGATGAAGAAGATTTCGGATTAATTTCCTGCAACTAAATGCAATTCCAAATTCATATTCCGAGATATTACTAATCGGTTTCAGTAATAGTCCATTTCCTCAGCATTATTCTTCACATTAATGCTTTAAATATTTAATTGGTTGGTGTGATTATTCCAGCAGACTTTCACAAAGTTTAAACTCATAACATCAAAACTTATCTAAAGTATTAAGATTAGGACACTGAATCGCTGTTTCTTTTTCAATCTCTCTAATCTTTCTGATTGTAGAAATGTATTTTTCTCGGTTACAATATATATACATATATATATATAGGCGCAGGAGTGGCTGTGTGGTAAGTAGCTTGTCTACCAACCACATGGTTCCGGGTTCAGTCCCACTGCGTGGTGGCACCTTGGGCAAGTGTCTTCTACTATAGCCTCGGGCTGACCAAAGCCTTGTGAGTGGATTTGGTAGACGGAAACTGAAAGAAGCCCATCGTATATATGTATATATATATATTTTTTATATTTTATAGAAGGAGCTTCTACAGGACTAGAATTTATTCATTCAAATGAAATCATCAGGAAGCTTCCTGATGATTTCATTTGAATGAAACAGTTCTTGTCCTGTAGAAGCTCTTTCTATAAAATAAATTAATTTACTCTGCTATGTATTGAGTACCTTATTTACTGTGGTTAACCCCGACTCAACCCAGGACCTACATATGTATATATATATATATATATATATATATATATATATATGCGTGTGTGTGTTTGTGCGTCTGTGTTTGTTCCCCTAGCATTGCTTGACAACCGATGTTGGTGTGTTTATGTCCCCGTTACTTAGCGGTTCGGCAAAAAGAGACCGATAGAATAAGTACTGGGCTTACAAAAGAATAAGTCCCGGGGTCGAGTTGCTCGATTAAAGGCGGTGCTCCACCATGGCCACAGTCAAATGACTGAAACAAGTAAAAGAGTAAAGAGTATAGAAATATACACAATATACACACCCACCAGCTTTATTATTTTTTTCTCTGCTTAACAATAAATATCCCTTCTTTATCATTGATGACTACATTATTATATACACATTAACTGCTGAATTGTTGATCTTGGTATTATACATTACATGCATTATATATATAGTGGCTGTGTGGTAAGTAGCTTGCTTACCAACCACATGGTTCCGGGTTCAGTCCCACTGCGTGGCGGCACCTTGGGCAAGTGTCTTCTACTATAACCTCAGGCCGACCAAAGCCTTATGAGTGGATTTGGTAGACGGAAACTGAAAGAAGCCCGCCATATATATGTGTATATATATATATATATATATATATATATGTGTGTGTGTGTGTATGTTTGTGTGTCTGTGTTTGTCTCCCCAACATTGCTTGACAACTGAGGCTGGTGTGTTTACATCCCCGTTACTTAGTGGTTCGGCAAAAGAGACTGATAGAATAAGTACTAAGCTTACAAAGAATGAGTCCGGGGGTCGATTTGCTCGACTAAAAGGCGGTACTCCAGCATGACCACAGTCAAATGGCTGAAACAAGTAAAAGAGTATATACATATATATATATATTATATATATAATATATATATATATATATATACCTGAGTAAACTCATAAATGTGAAACAAGGTGGTAAAAAAAGAGTACTCAAATACCAGGGGTAGAGTAATATGCTTTATTTAAAAGCAGTAGAAATTCAACAAAACCTGTTACTCGGAGTTTCACGTTCCCATTCGACAAACAAGAACGTGAAACTCTGAGTAACAGGTTTTGTTGAATTTCTGCTGCTTTTAAATAAAGTATATATATACATACATACATACATACATACATACACACAAGATGCTGAACTTGTCTCTCCTTTTCCTTCTTGTCCTCATTCCCCACTCCCCCCTCTCTCCATTCTCTCTCTCTCTCTCCACTCTCTCCCTCTCTCACACACACTTCTCTCTCTCTCTCTCTCTCTCTCTCGCGTCTTCTACATTCCATAAATCACTACATGATGCTAGCTCTACATGTTTATCCTGTCACCAGTTTTTTTCTTCTTCATCTTCTTCTTTAACTGATTACAACTGTTGCCATGGTTACTGTTAAAAATCACACACACCCCCCTCCTCCTCTTCACATCACCCCCCTCCTCCTCTTCACATCACCCCCCTCCTCCTCTTCACATCACCCCCCCCACCTCGCCCCTTCTTTGAGTGATGTAAGATGGTGGTGGTGTGGAGGGGGAGAAGGAGGCTGGGGGTGAGGGGCGGTGGTGGGGGGTGGGTGATCATTTCAGCTTCATGACTTTGAAATCTTAGATTCTAGCATGTAAACAAACAATTGACTAACGGTTCTGTTTTTTTTCTTTTGTGTGTGTGTGTGTGTGTGTGTGTAATCTTAATATCTCGTTTATCTTCTTCTTACCTTGCTAACCGTACTACCTGTACTACCTGCGAGTACAGGTACAGGTTTCACCATCGGAGACGGTACCCTCTCTACTACCGACACCACGGTCTCTATAACCATCCACCACTGTCGTTCTCTCTTCAACTACCGACAATCTCTCTTTCTCTCTCCCTTCCTCCTCTCTCTCTTTCCCTCCATTCTCTCCCTCTTTCTCTCTCCTCTCCCTGTCCCTCTCTCACCCTCCTTTTTTCTCTCTCCGTCCTTCCTATGTTTCTCCCCTTCTCTCCCCTGTCCTTTACCCTCCCTTTCTCTCTCTCCCTCTCTTTCTTTCTCTCTCCCTCTCTTTCTTTCTCTCTCCCTTCTCTCTCTTTCCCTCCATTCTCTCCCTCTTTCTCTCTCCTCTCCCTATCCCTCTCTCACCCTCCTTTTTTTCTCTCTCTCCGTCCTTCCTATCTTTCTCCCCCTCTCTCCCCTGTCCCTTATCCTCCCTCTCTTTCTCTCTCCCTTCTCTCTCTTTCCCTCCATTCTCTCCCTCTTTCTCTCTCCTCTCCCTATCCCTCTCTCACCCTCCTTTTTTCTCTCTCCGTCCTTCCTATCTTTCTCTCCCTCTCCCCCTCTCTCCCCTGTATCTTACCCCCCCATCTTTCTCTCTCTCTCTCTCTCTCTCTCTAACCATTTGCTGCTGATTCTTTCTATTATTTACCAAACCTACCTGCCATTTCAGTTCTCTCCTCCTCTCCATCACCATTTACCTACTCTCACTTCCCACCTGTCATCAGGTGCTGTTCTCCAAAACTAACCGAATTTACAAATCTACGTGTCCTGGTTCTGTAATTCCAACTGCTAAATCATATTGTTTACAACCTTAGATACATTGACTTCTGTCTCGTAGCATCATAATCTCTCTTCTTGCATCAGCATCTCAATGTTTCTGGTTTATCCAATGCTGCATGCAACACATGGCAGTGGCTGAGTGGTTAAGACCGTTCCTTTGCAACCGTGTGATTCCTAGTTCTGTCCCACTGCGCAGAACCTCGGACACGGGCCTTCTATAATGTTTTCTACTTTAGACACAAAGCCAGCAATTTTGAGAGAAGTGGGTGAGTCTGTGTCATCAACCAATATATTTTGATTGATACTTTATTTTATTGACCCCTGAAGAATTGAAGACAAATCTGACCATGGCAGGATTTGAACTTTTTTTTTCTTTATTGCCCACTAGGGGCTAAACATAGAGGGGACAAACAAGGACAGACAAAGGATTAAGTCGATTACATCGACCTCAGTGCGTAACTGGTACTTAATTTATCGACCCCGAAAGGATGAAAGGCAAAGTCAACCTCGGCGGAATTTGAACTCAGAACGTAACAGCAGACGAAATACCTATTTCTTTACTGCCCAGAAGGGGCTAAACAAAGAGAGGACAAACAAGGACAGACAAATGGATTAAGTCAATTACATCAACCCCAGTGCATAACTGGTACTTAATTTATCGACCCCGAAAGGATGAAAGGCAAAGTCGACCTCAGCGGAATTTGAACTCAGAACATAATGGCAAACAAAATACCTATTTCTTTATTACCCACAAGGGGCTAAACATAGAGGGGACAAACAAGGTCAGACATAGGTATTAAGTCGATTACATCGACCTCAGTGCGTAACTGGTACTTAAGTTATCGACCCCAAAAGGATGAAAGGCAAAGTCGACCTTGGTGGAATTTGAACTCAGAACGTAACGGCAGATGAAATACCGCTAAGCATTTCGTCCAACATGCTCACATTTCTACCAGCTCGCTTTCACTTAGCTTGTGAACTCTTGTGATTATTGCTGTTGTTGTTTAGCCACCAGTCTACCCTAACCAAGCAAATCTTTGATCAAAAGCATTCCAGCTGTGACCTTCTCATTCTTTTAGAGAGAGAGAGAGAAGGGAGGGGGTCAAGAATCAGCTCCAATACCAGGCTGGGGATTTATTGACCCCTGCAACTATGAAAGATAAAGTTCACTTTGACAGAGTTTGATTTCAGGCCCAAGAGAACTGCAATGGAGATTACAAACTATTCTTTTACCATTTTTCCCTTTCCTCTATCCTAATAATTCTGCCACTTCACCAATATCTTTTAGAAGAGAAATTTCTTGGAATTCTCTTTTGTTATTACCATTTAGAAACAAGCACCAATAAAAAGAATATTACTTTTAATTTATTCTCTCGTTTACCATTATTTTCACATGTTCTAACAAACCATCAAAGTTTATAGACATAAGAATCATCTCCTATGGACTATTAGTCTAGATTTAGAAAATGGTTCAAATAACTACTGTTGTTTTTCCACTTCATCTCTGCCTTTTGATTCCATGGAAGAGGATTTATTTTCGGTATTTTGTTCGGAGTTCTTCAATTCTTCAGCTGTAACCAGGATAGCAGCATCGTTTCTAATGGTTCCAGAAAATGTTTTGGAGCAATAAAATAGATTTTTTACCAACTTCATCTGGCAACAATACAATCTCAGACAGTTTGTACACAAACTTTTGTTCCTTTCTTTCTTTCTTTCTTTCCTTATTTTTTCTTTCTTTCTTTTTCCATTGTTTGTCATTAAAGTCACCCCGCTATTTTCTTTCTATGGAAACCACTGTTTGCTGCTGTGTTTTTCTGTGGCTTTCGTGAAAATCCGTTTGTTTGTTTCTACAATTCTCTCAGTAGGAAGTAAACTCTGAAAACCTAAAATTCTGTTTTGATGTTGTTTATTAACGAAAAACCATAATTTCGTGACAAACTGTGAAAGTGTGATCTTTCTCGTTTACTACTTTGAGTGTGTGTGTGTGTGTGTGTGTCTGTGTGTGTGTGTGTGTCTGTGTGTGTGTGTGTCTGTGTGTGTGTGTGGATGGGTGTGTCTGTGTGTTTGTCTGTGTCTGTGTGTGTCTCTGTGTGTGTGTGTCTGTGTCTGTGTGTGCGTCTGTGTGTGTGTCTGTGTGTGTGTGTCTCTGTGTGTGTGTGTGTCTCTGTGTGTATCTGTGTGTCTCTGTGTGTATCTGTGTTTCTGTGTCTGTGTATGTGTGTGTGTCTGTGTGTGTCTGTGTGTGTGTCTGTATGTCTCTGTGTGTGTGTGTATGTGTGTGTCTGTGTCTGTGTGTGTCTGTGTGTGTCTGTGTGTGTATGGGTGTTGGCCAAGTGTATTTGCCTGTGCTACCTGTCTGTTTGTGTGAGGAGCTGGTGTTATATGTGTCTGTGTGTAGTTTTGTGTATTTGTGTGTGTATGTGTGTGTGTGTGTGTGTAGTTGCCTGTATGTATGTGTCTGCATGGCAAGTGCTTGCGTACCTGCGTGTGTATGTGTGTAATATTGATAAGTTCTCCAACAAACAATGTAAGTCAGTTTTATTTCTCAGCCAATTTCACTTCATTCCTCTTTGCTGTAGAACTGTTTCTCATTCTGGATGTGTAAGACCAGTAGTTCTTTATAAGACCAGCAGCGTTTTATAAGACCATTAGCTCT
Organism: Octopus sinensis; assembly: GCF_006345805.1. Taxonomy (NCBI): domain Eukaryota; kingdom Metazoa; phylum Mollusca; class Cephalopoda; order Octopoda; family Octopodidae; genus Octopus; species Octopus sinensis. The sequence continues at coordinate 13,431,436 of NC_043020.1, forward strand.
ACATAAGACCAGCAGCTCTTCATAAGACCATCAGCTCTTTATAAGACCCTCACCTCCTTATAAGACCATAAGACCAGCAGCTCTTTATAAGACCATCACCTCTTTATAAGACAATCACCTCTTTATAAGACAATCACCTATTTATCACCTCCTTATAAGACCATCATCTGTTTATAAGACCATCACCTCTTTATAAGACCATCACCTCTTTATCACCTCCTTATAAGACCATCATCTGTTTATAAGACCAGCAGCTCTTTATAAGACCATCACCTCTTTATAAGACAATCACCTATTTATCACCTTATAAGACCATCATCTGTTTATAAGACCATCACCTCTTCATAGGACCATCATCTGTTTATAAGACCTCACTCTTTCTTAAGACAACCACTATTATAAGACAATCACTCCTATTAATGGACCATACTGTTTATAAGACCAGCAGCCTTTTATAAGACCATCACCTCGTTATAAGACAATCACTATTTATCACCTTATAAGACCATCATCTGTTTATAAGACCATCACCTTCATAGGACCATCATCTGTTTATAAGACCATCACTTCTTTATAAGACAACCACCTATTTATAAGACAATCACCTCCTTATAAGACCATCATCTGTTTATAAGACCAGCAGCTCTTTATAAGACCATCACCTCTTTATAAGACAATCACCTATTTATCACCTTATATGACCATCATCACCTTATAAGACCATCACCTCTTCATAAGACCATCACCTCTTCATAAGACCATCAGCTCTTTATAATACCATCACCTTTTTATAAGACAATCACCTGTTTATCACCTCCTTATAAGACCATCATCTGTTTATAAGACCAGCAGCTCTTTATAAGAGCATCATTTTTTTACAAGACCATCTTTCTCCAGCCAGTTTGTATTCTAAAAGTTATACTTCCGGAACATCTTCCTCCACTGGCTGAAGTCCCCTACAGATCAGAAACTATCAACTACCGCAAGTAGTCTTCCCAAGCATTTGAGGGCATTTATTTCCTGTGCACTCTTAGAGTTTATTGCTTCAGTACAGGTCACATACAAAGTCTACTTACTCTGTTATCCTTCCTTCCTATGATTGCACTGCACCTCTTGTATATCCATAGTTTGCACCGGGTGCTCTGTATTGAATTTCTTCCCACTCCTTTGCTACGTATTACGCAGAGCCGTTTCCCTGTTAGAAGCTGTGTTCTATCTGTTTTCCTACTTACCAAAAACTTTAGTCTCTGCTAAGTTAACTTTCAAGCTCTTTAACTCCAGGTTTTGCTTTCACACCTGGAATTTTTCCTCAAAGGTGTAGGAGTGGTTGTGTGTAATAAGTAGCTTGCTTACGAACTGCATGGTTCCGGGTTCAGTCCCACTGCGTTGCATCTTGGGCAAGTGTCTTCTACTATAGCCTCAGGCCAACCAAAGCCTTCTGAGTGGATTTGATAGATGGAAACTGAAAGAAGCCCCTCGTATGTATATATATGCATGTGTGTGTCTGTGTTTGTCCCCCAACATCGCTTGACAACCAATGCTGGTGTGTTTATGTCCCCGTAACTTAGCTGTTCAGCAACAGAAACCTATAGAATAAGTACTAGACTTACAAAGGATAAGTCCTGGGGTCGATTTGCTCAACTAAAGGTGGTGCTCCTGCATGGCCACAGTCAAATGACTGAAACAAATAAAAGAATAAAAGAAAAGAATAATCCTGTTACAGATTCACGGTCCTACACTGTGTGTGTGTGTCTTTGTTTACATCTGCAATTGTACGGAAGCTGTAGTGTAGAGGCATTTTTTCTATTGACAGTTCTCCAGCCATCATTTTCTCCCTTCATGTCTTAGGAGCTGTGAGCTGTGTAGAGTAAGAGATTCCTTACTTGAAAAACGAGGGTTAGTAATAGGAAGGACATCTGGCTGTCAAACAACACTTAGGTGTATTCTCCTAACCCATGCAACCATGGAGAAAAAGACCTAAAAGTAATGAATCTGAATCCTGCTTCGTGTTGCAGAAAGAAAATATTCTAATTATAAGCACGTGCATAGCTGTGTGGTAAGAAGCTTGCTTCCCAACCACATGGGTTTCGGTTCAGTCCCACTATGCAGTACCTTGAGCAAGTGTCTTCTACTATGCTTTGGGTTGACCAAAACAAAATAAACACCGGGGTCAATTCATTTGACTAAAAAATCCTTCAAGGTGGTGCCCCAGCATGGCCGCAGTCGAATGACTGAAATGGATAAAAGATAAAAAGTAAAAGATAATTAAAATAAATTAATATTGCGTGGCATCTTGGGCAAGTGTCTTCTGCAATAGCCCCGAGCCGACCAATGCTTTGTGAGTGGATTTGGTAGACGGAAACTGAAAGAAGCCTGTCGTATATATATATATATATATGTATGTGTGTGTGTGTTTGTGTGTCTGTGTTTGTCCCACTAGCATTGCTTGACAACCGATGCCGGTGTGTTTACATCCCCGTCACTTAGCAGTTCGGCAAAAGAGACCGATAGAATAAGTACTGGGCTTACAAAGAATAAGTCCTGGGGTCGATTTGCTCGACTAAAGGCGGTGCTCGAGCATGGCCGCAGTCAAATGACTGAAACAAGTAAAAGAGTAAAGAGTATTTAAATAAAAAGAAACAAATTTTAATTAGAGTGAATGGCTTGTAATTTTGAAAGCTTCAATGTTTTAATGTTGAAAGGAGAAATGGTAAACAGTCTTTGAGCGAGGAATAAACTTTTTACTTCAGAAATAAATAAATGAATAATTATGTAAAAAAAAAAAAAAATTTAAAAAAAAAACAATATCAAGAAATGGTTGTTTGTTTTTGTATTTGACATTTGAAAAAAGGAAAAAAAAGTTTCACCTGAACAATTATTTCTTAATGCCATTTCTTCAAAGTGAGGAATGATATTTCAAAAATATATTTCTAGGTTATTAATTTAAATAGGAATAAATAAAATAAAATAAAAGCAAAACAGCAGTAAAAGAATCAGCAAATGATTACATCATAATTTGTTACTATACAGGGTCCTCTCTCTCTCTCTCTCTTTCTCTCCACATGTATATATGTATGTGTTTCTGTATATATGTGTATGTATGTATGTATGTATGTATG
>NC_043020.1:13434654-13442154 GCF_006345805.1 Octopus sinensis
ATCTGAAAAATTGGTAAATGAAGGTATTTGCAGTGGTTGTTAGTGCAGACTCCAGAAGGTGTTGGGAGCGGGCAAATGGGTCTTCACTCGCTCACTTGGCCAGTGATAAATAATAAAAGGTTACAACTGCATGGACTGTTGGTGCTTAATATTATAACTGTCCACTCCTGCTGATCTGGACAGATCAATGAGGATGGAAATATAACAATGGTAATGCCATTTCTGTTAAGAAAAGTGGTTAAGCTGGTGAAGAATGGAAATATTTACTTGTATTTATTTCCACCATAAGTCCACTGATAGGAAGACTAATCTATATATATAAAGCTGAAGTTGTCTGTGTGTGTGTGTGGCAGGTTTGGTAGCCTTCAACTAATACTATCTCCTCCGAGACCCTGCGGCACAAGTTGACCAAAATTGAGAGTATGATAGAAGGCTTGCTCTTCATTCCGTAGAAGAAAAACTTCAAATTGGACCATGTTAAGACCAAAAATTATTTACATCAAAAAGGTGCTTTTATTCTATGAAAATCCCTATTTTTTACGATTTTTTGACTGCTGTGTTGCCATTTTTCGGTGTATTTCAACCAGAAAAATGTTCACTTAAAGAGAATAACAAGCTACATAATGCAAAATTTTTACTTTTCAAAAATTCCAATTCTAACAACAAAAGTGTCTTTCTTGAATAGGATATTTTTTATTCATAGAGCTAACCCCAACATATCACTGGTACTGATTTTCAGCTGAGTGTACTAGAGCAACATACAATAAAATACCTTGCTGAATGACACAATGTTCCACCCAGTGTGAGAATTGAACACATAACTTAATGATCATCAGCATAACACCTTAACCCTTGGACCGCTTACATATTTACTTTGTATGTGTATGTGTATATATATATGTGCAGGTGGGTATGGTTGTGTATGTATATGTGTGTGTGCACATATATATTTTTTTTTACTTCATGCACCCTTTTTGAGCCTAGCAAAGCTCATGGGCCCAGTTTCCCGGCTTCTATGGCATATGTGTTCCCCCCAGCTGGACGGGACACCAGTCCATCGCAGCGTTACTCAATAAACAGAAAAAGAGAGTGAGAGAAAGTTGGGGCAAAAGAGTACAACAGGGGTCGCCGACACCCCCTGCCTGAGCTTCATGGAGCTTTGGGTGTTTTTACTCAAAAAATACACACAACACCCGGTCTGGGAATCGAAACCACGATCCTCCGACCGTGAGTCCACTGTTTTTATGTTTTCGTTTCTCATTGTGTTCGAATGTTTTTTGGTGCCCTGTACCTATATATGCATGTATATACACATATAGATGTAGGTACGTACATATATGTATGTATATATGCATATGTTTTATTTATTATTTATAATATATATATATATAGGTATATACTAGTGGGAGCTGTGAAAATTCCACAGAATGGAAAGCATTAAGCGGATTTTCTTAAGAAAGAAAGGATGATTTACATATTAGTTTTATTACATAGAAATCTTTTTATTTGCATATAATTTGCATATTGTTGCCTGTTCAATAATTGATACAAAAATAAATAACGATCTATACAATACTTAATACATAATCATTCGTTAGTATTTGAGTCTGTTGAAACTGCAAGATCAATATATAATTGCATGTTCCTTATTATGCAATATTTTATCATAATTACTCTTCATTAAATACAATTAATGTACATAAAATGATATAGAGAAGAATATAATCAATGGTTTTATTTACATGATTAATTTCGATTCCATTGAAAATTATATAAAAAAGACCTTAACATCCATGGCTATTTTGCTAAGTTATTTCACTTCCACTCACAACAGAATATATGATTTTAAAATTTCCCTGTGCTAAACATTTTACATCTCTTTCTCTCTCTCTCTCTCTCTCTCTCTCCTTCTCTCTCTTTCTTTTTCTGTCTACCTCTTCAACAAAGTTTTTAACCGTAGGAGTGGCTCTGTGGTAAGTAGCTTGCTTACCAACCACATGGTTCCGGATTCAGTCCCACTGCATGGCACCTTGGGCAAGTGTCTTCTACTATAGCCTCGGGCCGACCAATGCCTTGTGGGTGGATTTGGTAGACGGAAACTGAAAGAAGCCTATCGTATATATGTATGTGTGTGTGCATATGTTTGTGTGTCTGTGTTTGTCCCCCCCCCCCCAGCATCCCTTGACAATCAATGCTGGTGGGTTTACATCCCCATAAATTAGCAGTTCGGCAAAAGAGACTGATAGAATAAGTACTAGGCTTACAAAGAATAAGTCCTGGGGTCGATTTGCTCAACTAAAGGCATTGCTCCAGCATGGCCACATTCAAGCGGCTGAAACATGTAGAAGAGTATGTAATTCCTCCATGTCATGATCATTTCTCTCTTTCTCCTCTCACTTCCACTGACCACTTGACCACTATACATCAGCGGGCTCTCTGCTATCTCTCTTACTCCCTCCCTCTCTCTCACTCTCACTCCCCCTCTCTCTCTCACTCCAAAGCATAACAAGTGAAGGAATGAACATGTAGAATTATACCACAGATGTTTAGGATCTCATTTTCCAGTGCTTTTTGTTTTAAACCAATAGGGTTTGTCTTGAAGGAAGATTTGGCTGTTATTTCCAGCAGATTGAGATTACTGAGAGCTATCCTCTGTTAATGTGTGGCAAGGTGCAGGGAAGATTAACAGAATTTATAGAACAAAAAGAACATTTTAAAAAGATGAAAGGAAAGTAAATTATTGGTGGTAGAGATGGCAGTGGTGTTAGAAGTAGTGGTGGTTGCAGTGGTGAAAATGGTGGTGGTGGTGGTGGTGATGGTGGTGGTGGCGGTGGTGATAGTGGTGGTGGAGGTGGTGATAATGGTGGTCGCGGTGGTGATAGTGGTGGTGGTGGTGGTGGTGATAGTTGTGGTGGCGGTGGTGATAGTGGTGGTGGCAGTGGTGATAGTGGTGGTGGCGGTAGTGATAGTGGTGGTGGCGGTGGTGATAGTGGTGGTGGTGGTGGTGATAGTGGTGGTGGCGGTGGTGATAGTGGTGGTGGCGGTGGTGATAGTGGTGGTGGCGGTGGTGATAGTGGTGGTGGTGGTGGTGGTGGTGGCGGCGGTAGTGGCAGTGGTGATAGTGGTGGTGGCGATAGTGATAGTGGTGGTGGCGGTGGTGATAGTGGTGGTGGCGGTGGTGATAGTGGTGGTGGTGGTGGTGGTGGTGGCGGCGGTAGTGGCAGTGGTGATAGTGGTAGTGGCAGTGGTGATGGTGACATTTTAGTAGTTGTGATGATGTGATGACAGTCATGGTGGTTGTATGTTGATGTAGTAGTGTTGGTGTTGGTGGTGGTTTAGAGTGTGCTTGTTGCATGTTGGTGTAGTAGTGTTGGTGATAATGATGGTGATGTTGTTTCTGTTGATGTGTGTTTGGTTCAAGTTATTTGGTATAAAATAAACCTCTGGAGGGACAAGATGTAATTTAAAAATCTGATAATGATTTCTTTCATTTGCTTGAATACCACCAGGGAGAGGTGCGGCGAAGGGGGTAAGCGATTACTCTCAAGTGTATTGTGTGTGTGTATGCGTACACATGTACGCATATGAGGAACAGTGTGTCAGCCCTTTTGTTTAACCCACTAAAAAAACCTCAAACAGTTTTATAATTGCTGTGAAGAGACCCGACTAGTCAACTTTATAATTGTTCTGAGAAGACACGACTAGTCAACTAGTCTCGCCACCAGCGACACGAATACTCTAAAGGGACAAAACCATGACAAAGACGCAAGTCCAATTTTGTTGTTTCTCTCTTGAGCCTTTTTTTTTCTTTTTTTTTTTTTGGGTCATGGGTCCCTAACTGTTAACAGACTTCAAGTGGTTGTTACTTACTGTTGAAAAATTTTGGTAGAATTTCTGACAAATGATGGTTCTAAGTAATTGCTATGAGCTTTTAGTTTCTGTGGTGCCACTTCAAAGATTGAGAAATACAAGTTTGATGTTCCATTGTTTTGAAAGTCAACTGACATCGTTAGCAGAAGAAGTGAGGGGTAAAGTATGTCAGCAGAAAATATAAACCAGATGGGATATCTAGCTATAATTAAAGATTGATTCCTAAATCCACAATTTTTTTTTTTTATTCTCTATCTGTTTATTTCCTCATATTCCTTTCCGTTGAAGAGCATAGGCTCAAAACGTAAAAGACTTTCTCACTTTCTGTTCATACACCTGTCTTCGTCTTTTGTTTTTCTGTAATTTTCAACTGGATTATTATAGCTTTCTGCAGCCTCTTCAGCTGAAGGATTGGCACTGGCATCATATGATTCAGATTCTCTTTTAATATTCTTTCTTTCCACTTCATAGACTGCATCAAATAAGTCTTTCATCGGAAATACACACATCACTGAACAGTTCCTCTCTAGCTCAAAAATCCTTATAGATTATAAATGTAGAAGATGTTGGATTGCTTGGAGACACGAGAAACAGAGCCACTTGGAACCAAGGTTTATAAATATAATATCACGAAGAGTGGCCATGTCATTATAGCACTAGATAGATTGGTTTGTCATATTCATGTCTATAATATTTCACTGTTTGCGGATGCGTTGGCGAATCACTGGCGGGACAACCAAAATACCTTGTGGTATTTTACTGATATCACTTTACATTCTGGTTTCAAATCATTTTACCAGCAATATACTAGGGTCACCTTAATGAGATTTACCCTTCCTTCGACATTTCCCATCATGTTACCAATATCGAAAATCGCTAACCCTTTAGCATTCAGACTTCTTTGTGAAATTTATTGCTTATTTATTCCAGGCGGCGAGCTGGCAGAAACGTTAGCACTCCAGGCGAAATGCGTAGCCGTATTTCGTCTGCCGTTACGCTCCGAGTTCAAATTCCACCGAGGTCGACTTTGCCTTTCATCCTTTCGGGGTCGATAAATAAAGTACCAGTTTCGCACTGGGGTCGATGTAATCGACTTAATCCGTTTGCCTGTCCTTGTTTGTCCCCTCTGTGTTTAGCTCGTTGTGGGCAGTAAAGAAATATATTTATTCCTACTGTTTTGAATTAATCACATATTATTTTGCAACTTCAAAATTTAACTGGTGTGGCTTTATATTTTTAAAATGACATTGTAGGGTAGGTGTGAGAGGTTGGATCCAGACAGTTTTAACATAAAACAGGTGGAATATTTGGACCGGATATGGCCAAATTAAACGCTGAAGGGTTAAATTAAAGTTCGACTCACCACCACAAAATTTGGTCAGTTTATTATCCGTGGCTGTTGAATTATTTTTGTTAATCTCACAAGACAGGTGACTGTCAACTTTGACAGAGAATATTCCAAATTCTGAAAGTACAAAGTCCATTGCTAATCTCCAATTCTTGATCCAATTTCCTGGCTGTCAGCAACTTTGGGTTTCCAACCAGTTCCAACCTATCATTTGGTTTATTTTGACACATTAACCATCAATTTCTACATCGCGTACAGAGTTGTCATGGCAATGTTAATAATAATGGATGCTGGTTGGCTCCCTGCCCGCCCGCCTGCCTGGTGATCTCTGCTGTTTAATACTTTGATTTCCATTCCACAAGACACAATAACTTTAATGATGGATGTTGGTATTTTAGTATGGCCTATGAATGGTGGTGCTGGTGGTGGTAGTGGTGGTACTGCTGTTGTTGTTGTTGTTGTTGAAGAATACCCAAGGAATGCAGTTTGTGGAATATCAATATAAGCCTGTCACTGATTTATATTTTGAAATTTGAGGGTATCTTTTAACATTTGCTCTTATAGTATTAAAAGTGGAGGCGCAATGGCCCAGTGGTTAGGGCAGCGGACTCGCGGTCGTAGGATCGCGGTTTCGATTCCCAGACCGGGCGTTGTGAGTGTTTATTGAGCGAAAACACATAAAGCTCCACGAGGCTCCGGCAGGGGATGGTGGTGATCCCTGCTGTACTCTTACGCCACAACTTTCTCTCACTCTTACTTCCTGTTTCTGTTGTACCTGTATTTCAAAGGGCCGGCCTTGTCACTCTCTGTGTCACGCTGAATATCCCCGAGAACTACGTTAAGGGTACACGTGTCTGTGGAGTGCTCAGCCACTTACACGTTAATTTCATGAGCAGGCTGTTCTGTTGGTCGGATCAACCGGAACCCTCATCATGGTAACCGATGGAGTGCTTCCATATAGTATTAATTAACCCTTTAGTGTTCAGATTATTCAATCAAACATAATGCCTATTGATTCCCATTGATTTGAATTAATCATGCATTATCTCATATCTTCAAGATCTTGATGGTGTAATTACTTAATGTAGAATAACATTGTAGGGTTGGTGTGAGAGCCTGGATCTGATCAGTTTGAACATAAAACAGATTAACTATTTTCGCCGGATATGGCCGGTTTAAATACTAAAGGGTTAAGGGTGGCGAGCTGGCAGAAGCGTTAGCACGTCGGGCGAAATGCGTGGCCGTATTTCGTCTGCCGTTACGTTGTGAGTTCAAATTCCGCCGAGGTTGACTTTGCCTTTCATCCTTTCGGGGTCAATAAATTAAGTACCAGTTACGCACTGGGGATGATGTAATCAACTTAATACCTATGTCTGTCCTGTCTTTGTTTGTCCTCTCTATGTTTAGCCCCTTGTGGGCAATAAAGAAATAAGAAACGTTAGCACGTCGGGTGAAGTGCTTAGTGGTATTTCGTTTGCCGTTACATTGTGAGTTCAAATTCCGCCGAGGTCGACTTTGCCTTTCATCCTTTCGGGGTCGATAAATTAAGTACCAGTTACGCACTGGGGTCGATGTAATCGACTGAATACCAATGTCTGTCCTTGTTTGTGCTCTCTATGTTTAGCCCCTTGTGGGCAATAAAGAAATAAGAAACGGTAGCATGTCAGGTGAAATGCTTAGCGGTATTTCGTCTGCCGTTATGTTCTGAGTTCAAATTCCGCCGAGGTCGACTTTGCCTTTCATCCTTTCGGGGTCGATAAATTAAGTACCAGTTACGCACTGGGGTCGATGTAATCGACTTAATACCTATGTCTGTCCTTGTTGGTCCTCTCTATGTTTAGCCCCTTGTGGATAATAAAGAAATAAGAAACGTTAGCAGGTCGGGCGAAATGCTTAGCAGTATTTCGTCTGCCGCTACGTTCTGAGTTCAAATTCTGCCGAGGTCAACTTTGACTTTCATCCTTTCGGGGTCGATAAATAAGTACCAGTTATGCACTGGGATCGATGTAATCGACTTAATACCTATGTCTGTCTGTCCTTGTTTGTCCTCTGTATGTTTAGCCCCTTGTGAGCAATAAAAAATAAGAACGTTAGCACATCGGGTGAAATGCTTAGCGGTATTTCGTCTGCCGTTATGTTCTGAGTTCAAATTCCGCCGAGGTTGACTTGCCTTTCATCCTTTCGGGTCAATAAATTAAGTACCAGTTACGCACTGGGGATGATGTAATCAACTTAATACCTATGTCTGTCCTGTCTTTGTTTGTCCTCTCTATGTTTAGCCC
>NC_043020.1:13447154-13474654 GCF_006345805.1 Octopus sinensis
TTAAGTGAGAGAGTAGCACATGCCATCAAATTGACACTGGGGTACAAAAGTATATCACCCAATATATATCATCCTGGCTATCCATCTTATTTCTTTACTACCCACAAGGGGATACACACAGAGGGAACAAACAAGGACAGACAAACGGATTAAGTCGATTATATCAACCCCAGTGCGTAACTGGTACTTATTTAATCGACCCAGAAAGGATGAAAGGTAAAGTCAACCTCGGCTGAATTTGAACTCAGAACGTAGCGACAGATGAAGTAATGCTAAGCATTTCGCCCGGCGTGCAAACATTACTGCCAGCTCGCCTGGCTATCCATCTGATAAGAGTACACCAGGCACATGCATCACAAACATATGTGCACAACATGGTAACCTCATATCAAGACAAACAGCATGTGACCTTGCAGGTGGGGCCCAGTTAGAATTTTCTTCAGCTTGAGTAGCCATTCTGCTCAAAAGCTCCCTGAATAAGGGTTGTGTAAGGATGTTGAAGAAGACACCCATGTTGCTGGTGGTGAATTATTCAAACCCCAAAGAATCCTTCTCAGCACATGGCTATGATGCTCACTACACTACTCTTGCTTGTGATCAGTGATACACATATCTTCAGCCACTAAGGAATATGCTCATCTGGTTATGGTCAAGCAAATGACAAGCAAATCTGTGGTTTTGAGCAGAATATTTGCTCTAGCCTATCTTTTATACCAAGACAAAACATGTACATGAGTACATGATTACACTTATAGGCGTAGGAGTGGCTGTATGGTAAGTAGCTTGCTTACCAACCACATGGTTCTGGGTTCATTCTCACTGCGTGGTACCTTGGGTAAATGTCTTCTTCTATAGCCTTGGGCCAACCAAAGCCTTGTGAGTGGATTTGGTAGATGGAAACTGAAGGAAGCCCATCATATATATTGTGTATATATATATATATATATATATATATATATATATATATATATATATATACATGTATATATTATACACACATATATATATGTGTGTCTGTGTTTGTCACCCCCAACATCGCTTGACAACCGATGCTGGTGTATTTACATCCCCGTAACTTAGCGGTTCGGTAAAAGAGACCGATAGAATAAGTACTAGGCTTACAAAAAATAAGTCCTGGGGTCAATTTGTTCAACTAAAGCCGGTACCCCCACATGGCTGCAATCAAATGACTGAAACAAGTAAAAGTGTAAAGAGTTCTAATCAGAAGTCATGAGTGACAGTGCCAGGTACTACATCAGGGCTTTCATTGTCATTATTATTATTATTATTATTATTATTATTATTATTATTATTCAGTAGTTTTATTTTTTATAGCGTGCTTTCACTTCACTACCGAGCGCAGCTCTGTGTGCCTTGGTTATGTGCTGTGATTTGTTGTGATGCTCTGATGGTTATTGTATGGAAAGTGTTCTGCGTAGGATGTGTGCAGTGCCTAGTAGTGCAATTTTCTGTATGTTATATGCGTTTGTAAGTCCTGGTGTTTTTGTTATGTATTTGTCTGAATATTTTTTTATCATGCCTAATGCACCTACTATAATAGGAATTGTTTCTTCTTCTTCTTCTTCTAATTATTATTATTATTATTATTATTATTATTATTATTATTATTCAGTAGTTTTATTTTTTATAGCGTGCTTTCACTTCACTACCGAGCGCAGCTCTGTGTGCCTTGGTTATGTGCTGTGATTTGTTGTGATGCTCTGTGATGCTCTGATGGTTATTGTATGGAAAGTGTTCTGCGTAGGATGTGTGCAGTGCCTAGTAGTGCAATTTTCTGTATGTTATATGTGTTTGTAAGTCCTGGTGTTTTTGTTATGTATTTGTCTGAATATTTTTTTATCATGCCTAATAATAATAATAATAATAATAATCATGCATTAGGCATGATTATTATTATTATTATTATTATTATTATTTTTTTATCATGCCTTAATAATAATAATAATAATAATAATAATAATAATAACAATAATAATAATAATAATAATAATAATCATGCATTAGGCATGATTATTATATTATTATTATTATTATTGTTATTATTATTATTATTATTATTATTATTATTAAGGCAGTGAGCTGGCAGAATTGTTAGCATGCTGGGCAAAATGCTTAGTGGTATATCATCCATCTTTGTGTTCCAAGTTCAAATTCCACCAAGGTTAACTTGGCCTTTCATCCTTTCAGAGTTGATAAATCAAGTACCAGCAAAACACTGGGGTTGATAAACTCAACTAGTCTCCCGCCCAAATTTCAGACCTTGTGCCTATAGTAGAAAGGATTATTGTTGTTGTTGTTGTTGTTGTTGTTGTCGTCATCAGTTTATTAGCCTGTGAACTCTGTTTCCTCTCATTGTATTTCTACCACATGTAGATCTGGTTATCAAATCTAAGTAGAGACTTTAAACTTGAAATCTTCAAAGCCACAGTCGAACCAATTCTACTACATGGCTCAGAAACCTGGACGTTATCAAAGAAGCTTGAGAGGCGGTTGGATGGAACCTACACTCGCCTCCTTATGACAGCTCAAAATCTCTTGTGGAAGCGTCATCCAACCAAAATGCAAATATATGGGAAACTACCACCTGTGTCATCTCTTGGGAAAGGTAGGAGAGTCCAGTTTGCTGGACATTGTTGTAGAGCTGAAAAAGAGGCAATTTCTACTCTTCTCCTCTGGAAGCCATCTACTCGCAATACCAGAGGGCGCACACTCTCCTACCCTGATGTAATCTCCAGGGATACAGGCATCCAGCAACAGGACCTCCGTAATGCTATGATGGACCGTGAAGTCTGGCGTAGCATGGTAAACTCCATTGTCTCGACCACGGTCGAACAATGATGATGATGACTACATGTACAGTAATTTCTACAATGACAAAAATTGAATTTCCAAAAATCATCAAATATTAAAATATTTATTTTCAATATTTTTGGGGGTTTTTTTTTCATTCATAACAAAATTTTTAATTATTTATATTTTCCAAGAGAAAATATATTTACATTATCATTATCATTTTTGTTTGTTTTTTCATTACTTAAGTTACCTTTTTTTTTTTACCTTTTCCTTTCTCAATTCCCATCACAACAAGACAATGACCGAATGTTGTAATTCCAATCAAAGTTTCAGTTGTTTTGATCGAAAGGAATCATTTACAAAGTAATTACCCTCAGCTGGGAAAGAGTTAACGAGAAAACCCTGATGAAAGCAAATGAGATAATAATATCGGAAGAGAATCAAAATAGTTTGGAACCATGGGGAGATTTTCTAATTTGCAGAGAAGACAAAATGATGATGAATTTTCCCTGGAGTAATCAATAAGATGGCATTAATATTTAAAATCTAAATGTAAAAAGTCTGTGGAAACCAACCACTTTGGCACTACAATACTTTATTAAATGGCTTTACTTGGATTAGTCTTATCCTACTTCAGTCCAATGTTTATTCAGATGTGATATTTATTAAGAACTACCAGTAATATATTTACTCTTATACTCTTTTATTTGTTTCAGTCATTTGACTGCGGCCATGCTGGAGCACCGCCCTTTTTAGTCGAGCAAATCGACCCCGGGACTTATTCTTTGTAAGCCCAGTACTTATTCTATCAGTCTCTTTTGCTGAACCGCTAAGTGACGGGGGCATAAACACACCAGCATCAGTTGTCAAGCAATGCTAGGGGGACAAACACTGACACACAAACACACACACGCATATATATATATATACATATATACGACGGGCTTCTTTCAGTTTTCCGTCTACCGAATTCACTCTCAAGGCTTTGGTCGGCCCGAGGCTATAGTAGAAGACACTTGCCCAAGGTGCCATGCAGTGGGACTGAACCCGGAACCATGTGGTTGGTAAACAAGCTACTTACCACACAGCCACTCTGGTTCTCTTTGTTATAGTTTTTCCTAAAAATTCACTTTTGCTCTTCATACAAATATAATTGAGATATTTCTTTCATTTTGTGATATTCAGACTTCATCTGTCATAAGTTGATTTTTTTTTTTTGTCTCTCTTTTCAGTCTATCTTAAATAAGGTTGTTAACGATTCACCAAATATTTCAGCACTACTTCTGATTAGTTGTCCTTTATTATATTCATTTTACCTCTTCGTTATGTCCCAAAGCAAGGTTCATTTTCAAGATAATAATTTCCTTAGCCTATTAACTTCCTTCTCACAGAAATTTTATAACATTTTGAATATATTGATAATATTTTTGATAAATTTACTTCATTTCGATTATATCTTTAAAATATTTTCAGTCCTTTTTTTTATTATTCTTTTACTTGTTTTGGTCATTTTTGACTGCAGCCAACATCGCTTGAAAACCGATGCTGGCATGTTTACGTCCCTGTAACGCGTGGGTATATATAAGTTAATTATTGAAACAAACTGAAACCTGTAGAAAATCAATGATGTTTAATGGCAGATCAAACAAAAAGAAAAACAACAACCAAAACAAACCTCATTAATTTAATGAGTCCTAGAACTGATAACTTTAATTGTACAATCGTTAGATTGTTACCGTTTTAACGAGCTTTCATCACATCATTCGTTATTTCATGTCCCATTGTTGACGTTTTCCCTCACATCCCTCTCCTCCTCCCAGCTCTCTCTCCCCACCTACTCCTTTTACTCCCTTGTTTAATTTTTCAATTAATTATTAATTGTTGTTGTTGTCTTATAACTTTAATGGCTCAAACCATTTCTCCTGCCACCACCCACATAAACTAATGGCTTCTCCCATAGACTTTCCCAAGTTAGTGTTCCAATTGCTCAATCATACAGATAAGACAAGCTCTACCTTGTGTTAAATTGTAAAGTGGATGAGTATTCCTTGGACACTTGTAACTTTTAGTCGCAGGTAGACTTAGCCATGGGTTGGGACATAGCTCAGTCTGTTTCAGTCAATTTTACTTATCCGGATTCGACACAGTTTTCAAACCCAACACAAATCCATTCGCGAGGTTTGAGTCAATCTGAAGTTATGGCAGAAGATACTTGCCCAAGGTGGCATGTGGTGGGACTGAACTTGAAACCATTGTTGTGAGCCATATGTAACCATGTGGGCATGAGCTTATTTTTATGAGCAATCATACATGAATCAACAAAGGGAACATCCATCTTCTTAGTCAATCAGCAGGTAAAATGATGATGATGATGATGATGATGATTATATAAATCACTTAGCATATATAGACGCAGACATGGCTGTGAGATAAGAAGCTTGCTTGCCAACCACATGGTTCTGGGTTCAGTCCCACTGCGTGACCATATTTAATTTAGATGAACCTTAGAGAGATAAAAGTCAGTACTCAGCCCAGCAGATTTTGAACACAGAACATTAGGGGTTGCTAGTAAATATAATAGTTTCAACATAACTGAATCTCTGTCCTTTTGGTCTAAGACCACCCTGAGAGATAGTAAGATTGGGTCTCAGGGGAAGAAATTCTCTCATTACTATTAGTTAAAAGTGCTGTTTCTGTCTATCAAACAGCTAATCTGTCAGATTTCTATCATTAGAATGTCTCTGACCATTATTGATGGCAGCAGCTGTTGGCAAACATATTTATTTTTGCAGTTTTGAGAAGGAAAGTTTGAAATACTTAGAATTATTTTAAACTAGTTCCATCTCTAAATAAGATTTTCTGAGTTCCAAAATATTTAAGGAACTGTGTATTTTGAGTTAAAGAGTTTCATTTATTCAGTTCCATAAAAAAAAATTATGTGGTAAGAAGTTGTTTCCCAACCACATGGTTCCAGGTTCAGTCCCAGTGTGGCATCTTGGGCAAGTGTCTTCTATAACCTGGGGCCGACCAAAACTGCATGAGTGGATTTGGTACATAGAATCTAAAAGTTACTTTTGCAGTAACTTTAAAGCCAGGAACCTTTCAACAGCCCCTTGATATATATATATATATATATATATACACATATAATCAATAATAATAAAGTCGATTAAGGGTTCACTTGGTATTTCATCTTCCAAAATAATTTTACCAAGTAGTTTGGTATGTTAAAAGAATCATTATCGGTAACCTTATACAAAAATTCTATAATTATAAATCCTTGTGGGTGGATCTGATTGATGGAAACTGAAAGAAGCCCGTCATGTGTTTGTGTGTGTGTGTCTTTGTGCCTGTTTTTGTCCCCTGCCACCACTTAACAATCCATGTGGGTATGTTTAAATCCCCATAACTTAGTGGTTCGGCAAAAGAGACTGATAGAATGAGTACCAGGATTAAAAGAAAAAGTATTGGGATTTATTCATTCAACTAAAAGATTTTCAAGGTGGTGCCCCAGCATGGCCACGGTGTAATAACTGAAACAACATATATACATGTGTATGTGTGTCTCTGTTGACGTTTTCGTGGTAAGAAAGATTTATTGATTTCAGTATCCTCTGTGCAGCAATATATACAGGTGAGATAAAAGTATTTTCCCTAATTTCTAACATAAACAGCAGACCACATTTTTTTTTCTGGTGAAGGGCAGAAATGTATATTTAAATAAAACTGCCACTGGTACTTGGCTGGTTCTTCCTTTGTAGGTCCTGCAGGGAAGAAGAGGCAAAAGTAAAAGTCAGCCTTATTAGATTCTTCACATGAACACAGAACATTAAAGAATGAAAGCCTGAAATACCATAATATTTTACCTTCCGTCTCTTTACCAAGTTTTTAAATTATTAATAAAACGTCTCCAGGACTTTGGTCTTTGAAGTGAAGAAAATTTTTGTATCACTGGAGGCTATTACTGACAATTCTATTTTCATGGACTTATAAAAGGAGTTTCTAACATCAACATTATTATTATTAATAATAATATTATTATTATTATGTTTTTTCCTTCTTTCTTCAAATTTTCTTCCGTTTCTCGCCGAGTGTTTTCCATACACCTAGGGCAGAGAAGCTCGTTGTATGCATTCCCAGATTACACACGCAAATTCACAGATAAAATATGTATTTAAAAATTAATAAATAAATTCATGGAGGGATGTTGATTTCACAGCGATAATGCTCTTCTCAGTACATAAGCCGTTCCAGTTAATACGATTTTTTGCACTTCCGGTAGGGATGGTAAGCCTGGAATCATTTTCAAATAGGTTTCAGTACCTTTTTTTATCATTCCTAGAGATCCTACAATCACTGGTACTGTAGTCGCCTTGAGATGCCACATTTTTTCAATTTTTATTAACAGGTCTTTATATTTACCAAGCTTGTCAAATTCTTTCACCGCTATATTGTGATCGCAAGAAATACACATGTCAATTAATAAACACATCTTTTTTGTCTGATCTTTATTATTATTATTATTATTACTATATATTACTGTTAAGGTGGTGAGCTGGCAGAATAATTAGCAAGCCAGTCAAAGATGATCAGCGGCATTTTGTCCGTTTACCCGTTCTGAGTTCAGATTCCACTGAGGTTGACTTTGCCTTTCATTCCTTTCGGGGCTGATAAATTCAGTCCCAGTGAAACACTGGGATTGATGTAATCAACTAGCCCCCTCTCCCAAAATTTCAGACCTTAGTGAAAAAGATTATTATTATTATTATTATCATCATCATCATCATCATCATCATTATCATTATTATTATTATCATTATTATCATTATTATTATTATTATCATTATTATTATTATCATTATCATCATTATTATTATTATTATTATCATTGTTATTATTATCATTGTTATTATTATCATTATTATTATTATCATTATTATTATTATCATTATCATCATCATTATTATTATTATTATTATTATTATCATTGTTATTATTATCATTATTATTATTATCATTATTATCATTATCATCATCATTATTATTATTATTATCATCATTATTATTATTATCATTATCATCATTATTATCATCATTATTATTATTATTATTATTATTGGAGTCAATAAAATAAGTACCAGTTGAGCACTGGGATCAATATTACCAATTAACCTCCATCCCCAAAATTTCTGGCCTTGTGCCAAAATTTGAAATCATCATCATCATCATCATGATTATTATTATTATTATTATTATTATTATTATTATCATCAGCATTATTATTAACATTTGTAGAAATTAACTTCAAAGTGAAGAGAAAGAAACGGAGAAAAAAAAAAACCCATTTCAAACGAAACCTAGAATACTTTTGATAAAACACATAAAATTCCATTTTAAATTATCCATGGTTCTTTCCACTGAAATATTTGTGAAAACCATAACTTTTAAAAGGAATCGGTTTTGTTTTGTTTTGAAATTCTTATGCGGTTTTTCTTTTTCTATCTTTTTAAAGAGATGTTGGGTATAAGAGCTGTATTTATTTATTTATTTTGGTTTTTGCTTTTCGTCTTTATAGTATCTTTGAATATCAGCACCAAAGAGAGAGAGAGAGAGAGGTAGTAATGTCAACTGCCTTCAGACTGGCAATATTAGTTATCCAGAAAATAAATATATCCCTTCATTTTCCCACGCGTCATCTCTTCATATCTGTGACACCTAAACTGTCTTAGCAACAGATGATGATTCTGTGAACGTGTGAAACCGTAGACTTACAGGAATGGAGTTGCTTCGGTGTAAGAGAGTTGGCACCATTCCATACCATGGGAAAGGTATGATCGCTTGTCTCAGGTTTACCACCTCTCACTACATACATTTTTGAGGGGTGCTGGAGAGTGACCCCTTTTATAAATATGTCTGAGTTCAAATCATGCCGGGGTTCACTTAGTATTTCATCTTCCGAAACTGAGAAAATAAATACTATATTCATCATCATCATCATCATCGTTTAGCGTCCGCTTTCCATGCTGGCATAGGTTGGATGGTGCAACTGGGGTCTGGGAAGCCAGAAGGCTGCACCAGGCCCAGTCTGTTTCTACGGCTGGATGCCCTTCCTAACGCCAACCACTCCATGAGTGTAGTGGGTGCTTTTTACGTGCCACTGGCACAGGGGTGCCATGGAACAAAAGACACATGTGCATATTAGAGGCACCCCTAATTTGAGCAGCACTTAAAGATAAAATGTTTTAAGTACATTAAAGCATGTGACATAGGCCTAAGTTCACATATAGGATCCAGCGTGGGTTGTTTTGAGATTTTTTTCAAGGGTGGGGAAATAATCACGTTTCATATACCTATTTCTTTATTACCCACATGGGGCTAAACATAGAGGGGACAAACAAGGACAGACATAGGTATTACGTCGATTACATCGACCCCAGTGCGAAACTGATGCTTTATTTATCGACCCCCGAAAGGATGAAAGGCAAAGTCGACTTCGGCGGAATTTGAACTCAGAACATAACGACAGACGAAATACCGCTGAGCGTTTCACCTGGCGGGCTAACGTTTCTCCCAGCTCGCTACCTTTGGTATATAAATCACGTTTTATATACCATGAATCACAGTACCAGTAATAAGCTGAGGGCCCATTAAAATCACTGTATTTTTTGTGTCACTATAAGAAATCACTTTTGTTATTATTATTATTATTATTATTATTATTATTATTGAGTGTGAGAGCAGTACATGCCATCAAAGGGACACTAGGGTAAAATATACAAAGCCCAGTATACCCATCATGACTACCTCTTTGAAAAGGGTACACCAGGCACATGCATCACAAGGGACATGGTCAACTAGTTATGGTCAAACAACTGACAAGCAAATCTGTGATATTGAGCAGAATATTTGCTGTAGCCCACCTTTTATACCAGGACAAAACAATGTACACCATAACACTTCCAATCAGCTAAGATCAGAAGCCACGAGAGCCACTGCCTGGTACAGCATCAGGGCATTATTATTATTATTATACCATTATATGTATATATGTGTATGTTTGTGTGTGTATGTGTTTGTGTGTCTGTGTTTGTCCGCCCAACATCGCTTGACAACCAATGCTGGTGTGTTTACGTCCCCGTAACTTAGCAGTTCGGCAAAAAGAGACCGCTAGAATAAGTACTAGGCTTACAAAGAATAAGTCCTGGGGTCAATTTGCTCGAGTAAAAAGGTGGTGCTCCAGCATGGCCACAGTCAAAATGACTGAAACAAGTGAAAGAGTAAGAAAAAAAGAACAGATTCAGTGTATCAAACTCTGAAGCAACGGTTCTCGACTGTTTTTTTTTTTTACCTATGGACCCCTTTGATTACTATTTTACCCTGGTGGAACCCCATAGCTATTCAATATTTAAAAAAATAGTCTTATAGATATTTCTTGAAACATTTCTATTTCATTTTGCATACATTCACCTGTGCAGGTAAGACATTAGAGAAAGAAACTGAGTTGTTTCTTACAATAAATACATCTTTAGCAAAATTTATTTATGAGCCCTTAATATACTACTGAGACCCCCTTTGGTCACAACACAGACCATGGGATTGCACCTCGTCAGTTACCTTCCCAGGCACAAGTCCGGGTAAGGACTGGCAATATTAGTTATCCAGAAAATAAATATATCCCTTCATTTTCCCACGCGTCATCTCTTCATATCTGTCATCTCTTCATATCCTACGGGAAATAACATCATTAGGTGAGACAAGCTGACTGACAGGTGACAGTCATTTAGAAAAAACGCGGGCTAAAACTACGCGCCTTCACTAGTCAGTTAAGGTGAGACAGTGTCACGTAACAACTTGCTGGGGCTGCCTGCTGACAGGTGATGATCGTTTAGAAAAAGCGCAGGCTAAAACTACGCACCTTCACTAGTCAGTTATGGTGAGACAGTGTCACGTGACAACTTGCTGGGGCTGCCTGCTGGAGCCTATGTGACAGGTATTTAAAGGGAGAAGTTTAACAAGACAGTCAGTCACCGGCTGACACTCACTGACGATACATCAAAGAGGCCAGGGAACAGAAGAAAGAAGACATGCACCCAACACCAGAGCTGAAGACACCTCCGAAACGGGGTGACTCCGCCACGTCAAAACGGTAGAGGAGTAGGGGCCGAAACCGGACGTGGTTCCTCCTGATGATGTCTTGAGCTAACTGGATCCTATAAAGGAGCTGCTGTGGTAGCAGACCACGAAACACAGTTGTAATTCCCCCTCCCTATGTGTACCATGGTTGAGAACCACAGCTCTAAAGTTACTTTAACCCTTTAGTGTTCGTATTATTCTGCCAAAATTAATCCTTTTTTATCCACATTGTTTTCGACTAATCAGGCATTATCTTGGTGCTATGAGATTTTGACGAGGTAGCTGTTAATTTTTAAAACGATATTGTAGGGTTGGTGTGAGAGACCAGATCTGGCCAGTTCGAACATAAAACAGGCAGAATACTTTTGGCCGGATATGGCCGGTTTAAATGCTAAAGGGTTAAAGATCCTATTACCTATTAAGGTTCTGACTATGTCCACAGTTCTGTAGTTCTGTCTGTGTAGTTCCATGTCTGTGTTGTCTAAGAGAGGCTGTAGTCTCTGTTGCAGCTGTATAATATCATCCATGCCATCTCCTACACCACCACCACCTTGTAAACTTAGTCTTCTTTCAATCTGTCATACTTACACATCATAAAACATTGGCTCCGACTGAAAGAGACTCTCTTTTTTTGGCTGTTCGTTTCGATGACAGCGTCACAGAAACTAACACCAGCTCGCATTATTCACACTTCACATGCATTCAGCAATGATGCAGCCTTCTGCTTGCTGTCTCTCCTCGCAAACATGCCAGTAATAGGTACACACACACACACACACACACACACACATACATACACACAGACATCTCTGTACATATACATATATATACATATATATATATATACATATATATATACATATATATATATAAATATATATACATATATATATGCATACATACATACATACATACATACATATATATATATATATATATATATAAACACACATCATTACATGCATTTTCAATGAGAGAAGGGGGGACAACATCCTTGCAAATATCCGTGCATACTCACACGCATACATGCACAACACACACATACACATACATAGTTCATGTATACACATCATGAAGACAAAGACCAATGCATATGTACACAGGCACACACACACATACACACACACACACATGTCTATATAATGCATATTTACAAATGCACACACTCTTCAAAACACACTCACATGCACAACCATGAACTCACACACACACACATATACATTCTCTCATACCCACACAAATGCACAGACACACACAAGCTTACACACAAGACATAAGACACACATGTAATGCAAAGACACACACAAACACACACATGAATATATGCATGCAACAGCACACACACTTACATATGCTCACACACTCTCACACACACACACACACATATGCTCACACTCACACACACACATATGCTCACACATGCTCACATATGCTCACCCACTCTCACACACACACACACATATGCTCACACTCACACACACACATATGCTCACACTCACACACACACATATGCTCACACACTCTCACACACACACACACACATATGCTCACACTCACACACACACATATGCTCACACATGCTCACATATGCTCACCCACTCTCACACACACACACACATATGCTCACACTCACACACATACATATGCTCACACATGCTCACATATGCTCACCCACTCTCACACACACACACACACATATGCTCACACTCACACACACATATGCTCACACATGCTCACATATGCTCACCCACTCTCACACACACACACACATATGCTCACACTCACACACATACATATGCTCACACATGCTCACATATGCTCACACACTCTCACACACACACACACATATGCTCACACTCACAGACACACATATGCTCACACATGCTCACATATGCTCACCCACTCTCACACACACACACACATATGCTCACACTCACACACACACACACATGCTCACATATGCTCACACACTCACACACATGCTCACACACTCACATATGCTCACACACTCACACACGCTCACATATGCTCACACACTCACATATGTCCTCACACATACACACATGGTCTCATGCCTGCAAAAATGCTCAGAGACACACACATAAGTTTACACGCATACAAAACATAACACAGAAAAATTATAAACAAGCACACACATATATGCATGTAACAGCACACACACACACAAACACACACACACACACACACACACAACACACACACACACAACACACACAAACACAACACACACACACACACACCACACACACACACAGAGGACACAGCCAGTTTGTTTCTGAAAGTAGACAGGAAATAAGGTGTAAAAGAACCCATGTCTTTGGGTTTTAAGGGTCATTGCACAGAAAGTTTGCATGTCTGAAGAATTCTTGTTCTTGCTACCAAAGTCAAACTCCCGTTCTGCCAGTCTTCCCAAGATGCATCTGTTGTCGTCTTCTCGTTAGGAAACGGAATTGTTTTGCCTGTGTGAGTTAGACGTCTCGAATCTGTCTGTTGACGCTCTGCACCGAGTCAACTTTCTCGGGGTGACGACCTGTCGGTAGTTTTTGGCACCAACAACTTGCCAAAACATGTAGACATTTGTAACGGCGGTGGTGGGAGTGGCAGGGAGAGGGGTAATGTCGGGGGGGGGGCGGAGAGGGGATGAAGTAAACAGGATTTTTACATCCATTTTATGTTTTGCGTTTTTATGTTTCGATTTTTTTGTTGTTGTTTTTTTTACCTCTTTTTTGTAATAAAGTATGTGTATGCATATTTCTGTGTGTGTGTGTGTGGTTGTGTTTGACAATATTAATATAGTATGGTATAATACTTGATATTAAAACAAAATTCAGCAGTTAATAATGTTGCATATTTAAATATAGATATTACGCTGAATTCTGTCTGATTTATAATGATTGTAGTATTAGATTGAAGGCTAGAGCAATGAGCTGGCAGAACCATTAGCATACCGGGCAAAATGCTAAGCAGCATTTTGTCCATCTTTACGTTCTGAGTTCAAATTCTACTAAGGCGCAGGAGTGGCTGTGTGGTAAGTAGCTCGCTAACCAACCACATGGTTCCGGGTTCAGTCCCACTGCGTGGCATCTTGGGCAAGTGTCTTCTGCCATTGCCCCGGGCCGACCAATGCCTTGTGAGTGGATTTGGTAGACGGAAACTGAAAGAAGCCCGTCATATATATGTATATATATATATATATGTGTTTTGTGTGTCTGTGTTTGTCCCCCTAGCATTGCTTGACAACCGATGCTGGTGTGTTTACGTCCCCGTCACTTAGTGGTTTGGCAAAAGAGACCGATAGAATAAGTACTGGGCTTACAAAGAATAAGTTCCGGGGTCGATTTGCTCGACTAAAGGCGGTGCTCCAGCATGGCCGCAGTCAAATGACTGAAACGAGTAAAAGAGTAAGGTCTACTCTGCCTTTCAGCCTTTCAGAATCAATAAAATATGTACCAGTTGAACAATGGGGTCGATGTAATTGAGTTACGCACCTCTCCAAAATTGTTGGTCTTGTGCCAAAATCTGCAACCAATATTGTGGTGAAGGCTAGGGCAGTAACCTGGCAGAATCGTTAGTGTGTTGAGCAAAATGCTTGGTGGCGTTTCGTCTGTGTTTACATTTCTGAGTTCGAATTCCTCCGAGGTCAGCTTTGTCTTTTATCCTGTTGGGACTTAATAGAATAGGTAGCAGCTGAGCAATGTAATTGACTTAACCCTTCCTCCCTCCACAAAATTGTTGGTCTGGTGCCAAAAATTTTAAACCAATATTATAATGAAGGTTAGGTGGTGTGCTGGCAGAATCATTACTGCGCAGGGCAAAATGCATTGCGACATTTCATGTCTTTGCATTCTGAGTTCAAATACAACTTCGCCTTAAATTCTTTTGCGGGGTTGATAAAGTAAGTACCAGTCGACTTACCTCCCCCCCAAAAAAAAATTGCAGGCCTTGTACCAAAGTATCAAACCAGTATTGTAGTGAAAGTTGCGTGTTAGAGTTAGTGGTGTGTTGCGACCCCCTTTGGTCATGAATGACCATGGGATTGCACCTAGAAAGTTACTCTCCGAGGCACAAGTCTGGGAAAGGTTGTCTATGGAAGACAAGTAGTTGCCCGTGCATACCACCTTACCCTCTCCACGCCAAGGGAAAGGCAAAGGCCAAGGCCAATACAGCTTGGCACCAGTGACGTCATAGCTCATTTATTAACGTGCAAGTGGCTGAGCACTCCACAGACACATGTACCCTTAATGTAGTTCCCGGGAAGATTCAGCATGACACAGAGTGTGACAAGGCTGGCCCTTTGAAATACAGGTACAACAGAAACAGGAAGAAAGAGTGAGAGAAAGTTGTGGTGAAAGAGTACAGTAGGGTTCACCACCATCCCCTGCCAGAGCCTCGTGGAGCTTTAGGTGTTTTCGCTGAATAAACACTCACAATGCCCGGTCTGGGAATCGAAACCGTGATCCTATGACTGCGAGTCTGCTGCCCTAACCACTGGGCCATTGCGCCTCCACAGAGTTAGTAGTATTACACTAAAAATTGTACGGTTATATTTAGTTGTATTAGTTGTGTGGCCAAGTTAGTGTGATATATATTTCTTTACTGCCCACAAGTGGCTATACATAGAGGGGACAAACAAGGACAGACAAAGGATTAAGTTGATTACATCGACCCCAGTGCGTAACTGCTACTTAATTTATCGACCCTGAAAGGATGAAAGTTAGTGTGATATATATTTCTTTACTGCCCACAGGGGGCTAAACATAGAGGGGACATACAAGGACAGACAAAGGATTAAGTCGATTACATCGTCCCCAGTGCGTAACTGCTACTTAATTTATCGACCCCAAAAGGATGAAATTTAGTGTGATATAAAGGAGACTTGGCTGTTGTTTTTAACAGGTTGAATGACCACATAGAGGCCCTTTATCATCAGCTCATCTTTGCTCCAGTCTCGCCACAACTTTTAATACCTTGCATCATAAATCTCTTCACAACATCTGTAAAGTTGCCAGAAATTGCCAACCGAATTCATTTTTTTTTTTTTTTTTTTGGATTTTCTTCAAATTTTTTTTTTCTTTCTTTCTTTTAGTAATGCATGAAGACTTTTAGTGAGAAGGAGAGAGAGGACGATTGATTAATTGAGTGTTTCCTCATTGAAAAAGAAAAAAGAAAATTATATACACCCCGTCCTTCTCTCATTCTATCAGCCCAGATATTTTAAAATAACATCTGTTAATTCTTCTCTATTACATGATACCAAATGCAATCCATTTGCTCATCCAGTTTCTTGGGTTTGATTTTTTTATTATTTATTTATTTTATTTTATTTATTATTTATTTTATTTATTATTATTATTATTATTATTATTATTATTTTTATTTTTTTTTGAAGATGTCTTCAGGCGGTTTTGTGCCGCCATTTAAGCTTTTAATATCGGTAGCGCTGTTCCTTTAGCATTAGCAGAACTGTATCAGTATTATTAATGGAACCATATTTGTTTGTTGGTTTTGTTGGCTTTTGGGGAGTGGGGAGGAAGTGGGTAGGAAGGGATCATATGAGATCTACTTCAACCCCTTTTTGCCTTTGCATGTGTCTGTCTGTCTGTCTATCTATCTATCTGTCTGTCTCTGTGTATCTATCTATGACTGTTTCTATCTGTCTATCTGTCTCTATGTATGTATGTATGTATGTATGTCTTTATTTCTCCATCTACCTGTCTCTCTATTCATATCTATCTATCCCTTTCTATCAATCTATTTATATCTATCTATCCTTTTCTATCTATCTATTCATATCTATCTATCCCTTTCTATCTATCTATTCATATCTATCTATCCCTTTCTATCTATCTATTCATATCAATCCCTTTCTATATATCTATTCATATCTATCTATCCCTTTCTATCTATCTATCTATTCATATCTCTCTATCCCTTTCTATCTATCTATTCATATCTATCAATCCCTTTCTATCTATCTATCCATATCTATCTATCCCTTTCTATCTATCTATTCATATCTATCTATCCCTTTCTATCTATCCTTTCTATCTATCTATCCATATCTATCTATCCCTTTCTATCTATCTATTCATATCTATCTATCCCTTTCTATCTATCCCTTTCTATCTATCTATTCATATCTATCTATCCCTTTCTATCTATCTATTCATATCTATCTATCCCTTTCTATCTATCTATTCATATCTATCTATCCCTTTCTATCTATCTATTCATATCTATCTATCTATTCATATCTATCTATCCCTTTCTATCTATCCTTTTCTATCTATCTATTCATATCTATCTATCCCTTTCTATCTATCTATTCATATCTATCTATCCCTTTCTATCTATCTATTCATATCTATCTATCCCTTTCTATCTATCTATTCATATCTATCTATCTATTCATATCTATCTATCCCTTTCTATCTGTCTATTCGTATCTATCTATCTCTTTCTATGTATCTATTCATATCTATCTGAGTTAGGTATCTGAGTTAGGTAGCAATCAGCCCCTTTCGCTATCATTCCCAGGGCACCTATGACAACAGGTATTGTTTTAGTCTTCAGGTTTTATTATTATTATTATTATTATTTAAAACAGTTTGATTTGGTCCCATGCAATTTTAAGTTTCATAATGTCTACTTATGAAGACCTGTTGAGGCAAGTGAAAATCAAAATCGATCAACATCAATGGAAATTGTAGCTGTGATACCAGTGCCTGTGGTACGTAAGAGAACCATCCGAACGTGGCTGTTGCCAGCGCCGCCCCGACTAGCCTCATGCCGGTGGCACGTAAAAAGCATCATCCGATCGTGGCCGTTGCCAGCTTCACTCGACCCCCGTGCCGGTGGCACGTGAAAAGCACCATCCGATTGTGGCCGCTTGCCAGTCTCACCTGGCCCCTGTGTCGGTGGCACGCAAAAGCACCCACTACACTCATGGAGTGGTTGGCGTTAGGAAGGGCATCCAGCCGTAGAAACATTGCCAGATTAGACTGGGCCTTGTGCAGCCTTCTGGCTTCCCAGACCCCAGTTGAACTGTCCAACCCATGCTAGCATGGAAAACGGACACCAAACAATGATGATGATGAATATCTTACGGAAACCTAGCTCACTGGACTCAGTTAGCCGAGAAGCCCAACAAGCTAAGCTTCTGGAAGAAGTCTACGAAACTTCACATTGCATTTGGCTGGCTCAAACTGTTTTGAATAATACATGTAACTGCTACTAAATGTATTGAGTGCTTCTTTTTTTTTGTTTTTGTCCACTCACTCGTGTGTGTGTGTGTGTGTATAGAGACTGTCTTAGCTTTATAACAGGTACCCCATGTCATGAGAGATAACTAAAATAGTTTTTATGAGGAAGGGCATCTGGCTACAGAACCCTGCCTCAGAAAATCCATCCAGCTTATACCAATATGAGGAAATAGACATAAAGCGATGATGGTGATGATGATGAGGAGG
The DNA here is from genome assembly GCF_006345805.1 of Octopus sinensis. NCBI lineage: Eukaryota > Metazoa > Mollusca > Cephalopoda > Octopoda > Octopodidae > Octopus > Octopus sinensis. Next base: position 13,465,592 of record NC_043020.1, read on the forward strand.
AGGAGGAGGAGAGCTGTGGGTATCAATGACCCAGCAGTGCTATTTGTGGTTACATGATACATAGTTTCACATCTTGTTCTAAGACATCTGCCAAACCAGATGGTTGTGTTATGGCAGTATTTCACAGTTCTTCTTTCTCCAAAACCTCTTTATCCCCGGTTTTGTAATCCATGCTTAAAGCAACCTTGAAACTATCCTTTGTCTGCTTTTAAAGAACGCTTTCGACATTCACTAAAGTTGCCTTGAAATCTTTCTTTTCCTCTGAGAATGAATAAAAAAATATCTTTGGCAAGATTTTTCCCTTTCTCCTATGAAAAATGCAACATCTAGTCAATAACTCAGCTCATTTAGAAGGGGAAAATGGCAAGAGACATTTAAGAGTTGTAATAATTCATAATTCTTTTTCTATAGACAGAATTCATTTTTGAATATCATCCAGATTTTGTAATTGATGCAAAGAATATTCTTCACTCATTTATCTTGGGTGTTGAAGCACAGTAATGGGCAGAGCATTAGAATGACAGAACCATATTCTGGTCAGAGATCGATTTGCTTTTACCAATATATTTTTTTTTTTTTTGATTTTTGATTTTTCCAGTTTCAGCTCATGAGCTGTGGCCATGCTGGGGCACCGCCATATATTTTACTAATATATTCTGTCTTTCACTTGTTTCAGTCATAAGACTGTGGCCATGCTGGGGCACTACCTTGAAGAATTTTTAGTCAAATGAATTGAATGCAGTACTTATTTTTTAAAGCTTGGTACTTATTCTATCAGTCCTTTTTGCCAAACCGCTTAGTCATGGGGATGTAAACACACCAACACCAGTTGTCAAGCAGTGGTGGGGGACAAATAAACACACACACACACACACACACAGACATATACGCGGCAGGCTTCTTTCAGTTTCTATCTTCCAAGTTCACTCACAAGGCTTTGGTTGGCCCAAGGCTATAATAGAAGATACTGAAAGTGCCATTCAATAGGAATGAACATGGAACCATACATATATATATATATACTAGCAGTAAAGCCCGGCTTTGCTCGGGATTAAGCTAGGGTCGTGACGAATGTCCTCCTAAAATTTGAGTGACATGCGTGCTAATTTGTGGATGTGCATAATCTACAATCACGTACATACACACACATCCTGCCTTATATATATACAGATATATACTCTTACTCTTTTACTTGTTTCAGTCATTTGACTGCGGCCATTCTATTGGTCTCTTTTGCCGAACCACTAAGTGACGGGGACGTAAACACACACACACACATATACATATATATACATATATATGACAGGCTTCTTCCAGTTTCCATCGACCAAATCCACTTACAAGGCATTGGTCGGCCCGGGGCTGTAGCAGAAGACACTTGCCCAAGATGCCACGCAGTGGGATTGAACCCGGAACCATGTGGTTGGTTAGCAAGCTACTTACCACACAGCCACTCCTGCGCCTATATATATTATGGAGATGTACTTGCATAGCAAGTGACTTGATCTGAGATCGTGTGTTGAAACAAAAACAACTGCAGCGTACACACAAAGACTGTTAGATTCACTTCAACATTTAAATTCAATTTGTCAAAATATTTTTGGCGCTTTGAAACCACGACCTGTTTGCTGACCAATGCAGCATGGAATTTTGCCAGGAATGGGTCGCGGTTTCAAAGCAACGAAAATATTTTGACAAATTAAATTTAAATGTTGAAGTGAATCTAATGGTATTTGTGTGTTTTTAAATGGTTTATAAACACCTTCAACATATATATATATATCACTGTGACCAACCAAGCTATCAAATGTTGCTTCACATCGTTGGTCACAATGTGCTTTGCATTGTTTTTGCCTTCAAATGACGCCACCTCACTAGCTAAGCGGAGCAGGCCAACAGAAGAAAGAGTGAGAGAAAGTTGTGGCAAAAGAGTACAGCAGGGATCACCACCACCCTCTGCCAGAGCCTCATGGAGCTTTAGGTGTTTTCGCTCAATAAACATTCACAACACCTGGTCTGGGAATCAAAACCACAATCCTACAACTGCAAGTCTGCTACCCTAACCACTGGGCCATTGCGCCTCCACACACACACACACACACATATATATATACATATATATATATATATATATATATACATATCTTTAATTGCCAACCAAGTGTGCTGTCCTATAAAGGACAGTGCTACTGACGTTTATAGCCCTAGGAAGACTTCTCCTTCAGCCGGCTATATCTCACTCAGAGATTTAAAATATATATATATCAATAAATAGATAGATATAAAACCCAGGACAACATGGGAAGAAGTATTGAAGGTCGATCTCAAAATGCTGAATCTTACAAAGATGACAGAGGACCGAGATACGTGGTGCATTGGTGTGGGTGCTGGTGCCCTCTTTTGAGTGGTTGGCACAAGGAAGGGCATCCACCCATAGAAACCAAGCTGAAACAGACTATGGAACTTGGTGTGGGCCCCTGGTCTTGCCAGTTCCTGTCAAGCTGTCCAACCCATGCCAGCATGGAAAAGGGACATTAAATGTTGATGATAATATATATACTATGGGCGCAGGAGTGGCTGTGTGGTAAGTAGCTTGCTAACCAACCACATGGTTCCGGGTTCAGTCCCACTGCGTGGCATCTTGGGTAAGTGTCTTCTGCTATAGCCTCGGGCCGACCAATGCCTTGCGAGTGGATTTGGTAGACGGAAACTGAAAGAAGCCTGTCGTATATATATATATATATATATTAATGGCGGTGCCCCAGCATGGCCACAGCTCATAAGCTGAAACTAGAATCAATCAATCAATCAATCATGTATGTGTGTATGTATTTGTGTGTCTGTGTTTGTCCCCCTAGCATTGCTTGACAACCGATGCTGGTGTGTTTACGTCCCCGTCATTTAGCGGTTCGGCAAAAGAGACCGATAGAATAAGTACTGGGCTTACAAAGAATAAGTCCCGGGGTCGATTTGCTCGACTAAAGGCAGTGCTCCAGCATGGCCACAGTCAAATGACTGAAACAAGTAAAAGAGTAAAAGAAATGGACTTCCACACAGTTTCCATCTCCAAATTCACTCACAGGACGTGTGTGTGTGTGTATTAAAGTATGAAATTTTATGGAACTCATTTTGCTTTAGGTTCATATATTTTTCGCATTCGTTGTTTCTTTCTCATCACAAGAAAATTATGAAATTGCGAATAAACGAAGCAAAAAAAAAAAAAACAGAAAAGGAAAAAAAGAAAGAAAAACCTGTTCTAAATCTTTTTATTGTTTACTGCCCCAGAAATGTTGGCTGTTTACATGTCTGCAATAAATGCTGGAATTTTGCCAAATTACTTCGTCTAAGACATGTGGATGGATCACAGACAAATATATTTTTCAGTATGTGTTGCATATGTTGGAAGGAAGAGAATGATAATTGTTGTATAGGTGGTGGTGGTGGTGCTGCTGCTGCTGCTGATGATGATGATGATGATGATGATGATGATGATAATAGTGGTGATGATGATGACGACGATGATAGTAGTGGTGATGATGATGATGATGATGATAGTAGTGGTGATGATGATGATAGTAGTGGTGATGATGATGATGATGATGATAGTAGTGGTGATGATGATGATGATAGTAGTGGTGATGATGATGATGACGATGATAGTAGTGGTGATGATGATGATGATGATAGTAGTGGTGATGATGATGATGACGATGATAGTAGTGGTGATGAGATGATGATAGTAGTGGTGATGTGATGATAGTAGTGGTGATGATGATGATGATGATGATAGTAGTGGTGATGATGATGATGATAGTAGTGGTGATGATGATGATGACGATGATAGTAGTGGTGATGATGATGATGATGATGATAGTAGTGGTGATGATGATGATGACGATGATAGTAGTGGTGATGATGATGATGATAGTAGTGGTGATGATGATGATAGTAGTGGTGATGATGATGATGATGATGATAGTAGTGGTGATGATGATGATGATAGTAGTGGTGATGATGATGATGACGATGATAGTAGTGGTGATGATGATGATGACGATGATAGTAGTGGTGATGATGATGACGACGATGATAGTAGTGGTGATGATGATGATGATGATAGTAGTGGTGATGATGATGATGATAGTAGTGGTGATGATGATGATGATGATGATAGTAGTGGTGATGATGATGACGACGATGATAGTAGTGGTGATGATGATGATGATGATAGTAGTGGTGATGATGATGATGATAGTAGTGGTGATGATGATGATGATGATGATGATAGTAGTGGTGATGATGATGACGACGATGATAGTGGTGATGATGATGACGACGATGGTGGTGGTGGTGGTAGAGGCTGTGTTGCTGATGGTGGTTGGATGGTGGTGGTCATGGTGGGGATGATGATAAATGTTGACAGTATCACCAAGAACACGTCAACAGGGTTTATGGGGAAGTACAATTTTTAATTCAGGAAATTTATATTCAAAATAATAATTTTTTTTTTTTCCTTTAGCATTGACTTTTATAACTAAAAATTATATTTAAAGCCAAAACTAGTCTACAAATATTCTTTGTTTAATTTTTGGCAATGGTTTACCGAGAAGGAAAGATTCCAACTGCCATTCCTCCACCTCATCTTCTACTGACTTAGCTATGTAAATTATCTTTTAAATTAAGGAATGATAATAATAATAATAATAATAATAATGATATATTTCTTTATTGCCCACAAGGGGCTAAACATAGAGGGAACAAACAAGGACAGACAAAGGGATTAAGTTGATTACATCGACCCCAGTGCAAAACTGGTACTTTATTGACCCCAAAAGGATGGCCATGATGTACTACCAGGCAGTGGCTCTCATGGCTTCTGATCTTAACTGATTGGAAATGTTATCATGTGACCGACCAGGCTATCAGATGTTGCTACACATCACTGGTCACAGTGCGCTTCACTCAAATGAGGCCACCCCACTAGCTAAGCAGGCAGGCCAACAGAAGAAAGAGTGAGAGAAAATTGTAATGAATTTTCAGAAGGGGTCGCCACCATGTTTTGTCTTGGTATAAAAAAGATGGGCTTCAGCAAATATTCTGCTCAATACCACAGATTTGCATGTCAGTTGCTTGATCTTAACCAGTTGAGTATGACCCTTGGTTGCTGACAACGTGTACATCTCTGATCACGAGCAGAAATAGTGGGGGAGCATCATAGCCATTTGTTGAGAAGCTTGCCTGGCCCCCGTGCCGGTGACACGTAAAAGCACCATCCGTTCGTGGCCGTTTGCCAGCTCTGTCTGGCACCTGTGCGGGTGGCACGTAAAAAGCACCCACTACACTCACGGAGTGGTTGGCGTTAGGAAGGGCATCCAGCTGTAGAAACACTGCCAGATCTGACTGGGCCTGATGAAGCCTTCCAGCTTCACAGACCCCAGTTGAATCGTCCAACCCATGCTAGCATGGAAAACGGACGCTAAATGATCATGATGATGATGATGAATTCTTTGGGGCTTGAATAATTCATCTCTGGAAACATGGGTGTTTCGTTCATCACCCTTAGACAACCCTTATTCAAGGGCCTTTTGTGCAGGATAGGCTACTCAAACTGAGGAAAATTCTAACTGGGTCCTACTTGCAAGGTCATGCGCTGTTTATCTTGAGATGAGATCACCATGTCATATACATATGGTTGTGATGCATGTGCCTAGTGTACTCTTATCAGACTGGCAGTCATAATGGGTACATTGGGTTTCATATATTTGTATCCCAGTGCCACTTTGATGGCATGTGGAGGCACATGGCCTAGTGGTTAGAGCAGTGAACTCATGGTCGAGGGATCGCGGGTTTGAATCTCAGACCGGGCAATGTGTGTGTTTATGAGCAAAACACCTAAGCTCCACGCGGCTCCGGCAGAAGATAATGGCGAAACTTCTGCTGACTCTTTCACCACAACTTTCTCTCACTCTTTCCTCCTGCATCTTGCAGCTCACCTGCGACGGACTGACGTCCCATCCAGGTGGGGAACCTACACGCCAAGGAAACTGAGAAACCGGCCCTTATGAGCCAGGCATGGCTCCAGAAGGAACAAACAAGCAACTTTGATGGCCTGTGATGTTCTTTCCCCCATCAGTAATTACAGTAATAATGGTTTCAAGCTTTCAATGCAAGGCCAGCAGATTATTTAGGGGAAGAGGGTACTATTCGATTAGACTCACCCCAGTACTTGACTGGTACTTTATTTTACTGATTCTGAATAGAGGTAAAGCAAAATTGGCTTTAGAGATTTGAACATAAAGAACCAGAAGAAATGGTTTGAAGCGTGTTGTCGAACATGTTAATAATTCTACCAGGTTACCTTTTCAATAATAATAATAATAATAATGATGATGATGATGATGATAATGACTTCAAATTTTAGTACAAGGCCAGCAAATTTGGGGGAAGGGTATTAGTCAATAGGTTTCGATTCCCAGACCGGGCGTTGTGAGTGTTTATTGAGCGAAAACACCTAAAGCTCCACGAGGCTCCGGCAGTGGATGGTGGTGATCCCTGCTGTACTCTTTCACCACAACTTTCTCTCACTTTTTCTTCCTGTTTCTGTTGTACCTGTACTTCAAAGGGCCGGCCTTGTCACTCTCTGTGTCACGCTGAATATCCCCAAGAACTACGTTAAGGGTACACGTGTCTGTGGAGTGCTCAACTACTTACACGTTAATTTCACGAGCAGGCTGTTCCGTTGGTCGGATCAACCGGAACCCTCATCGTCGTAACCGATGGAGTGCTTCCATTAGTCAATAACATCAACCCCAGTGTTCAACTGGTACTTATTTTATCAATCCCGAAAGGATGAAAGGCAAAGTTGATTCGTGGTGGAATTCTAACTCAGAACATAAAAGCGGACGAAATACCGCTAAGCATTTTGACCAGCATACTAACAATTCTTATCAGCTTGCCATCTTAATATTAATGGTTTCAAATTTTGGCACAAGACCAACAATAGCAGAGGAGTGGGTAAGTTGATAACATCAACCACCATTGTTCAATTGTTACTTATTTTATCGACCCTGGTGGAATTTGAACTCAGGATGTAAGGACAGACAAATTGAGACTAAGCATTTTGCCTCCCATGCTAACAATCCTGCCAGCTTGCTGCCTTAACAATAATAATAATAATAATAATAATGATGATAATAAAATATACAGACTGATCGTGAACTTCATGCAAGGTAACAAGATATTAATAAGGTGGCGAGCTCGCAGAAACGTTAGCATGCCGGGCGAAATGCTTAGCGGTATTTCGTCTGCCGTTACGTTCTGAGTTCAAATTCCACCAAGGTCGACTTTGCCTTTCATCCTTTTGGGGTCAATAAATTAAGTACCAGTTACACACTGGGATCGATGTAATCAACTTAATCCCTTTGTCTGTCCTCGTTTGTCTCCTCTATGTTTAGCCCCTTGTGGACAATAAAGAAATAAGATATTAATGTTCTGGATAAAGAAGGGGGAAAAAAGAGTGCATCATCTTAGATGTGGCTGTATCTTATTTCTTTATTGCCCACAAGGGGCTAAACATAGAGGGGACAAATAAGGACAGACAAAGGGATTAAGTCAATTACATCGACCCCAGTGCGTACCTGGTACTTAATTTATTGACCCCCAAAGGATGAAAGGCAAAGTCAACCTCGGCGGAATTTGAATTCAGAACGTAACGGCAGACGAAATACCTATTCTATTTCTTTACTACCCACAAGGGGCTAAACACATAGAGGACAACAAGGACAGACAAATGGATTAAGTCGATTATATCAACCCCAGTGCGTAACCGGTGCTTATTTAACCCTTTCATTACCAAACCGCCCAAAGCCACCCGAAAAAAATTTTGGTTTATGAAACCAAACTGCCCAAAGCCGCCCGAATTTACCTATTCATATTTAAATGAGAATATCAGAGCAAATCTCTTCAGTACATTCGTGAAAACACGTATTATACTTCGTAAACAGTTCAACTACAGTTTTGTACAATAATCGAAGTGTAATTTTAATTCCGTGAATTTTGGGAGATTTTTTTCCGAAATTTGTTCCTATTGTGTTTTCAAAATTTGTAATTCTGACAAAAAATGGATACGAATTTCATTATATCAAGCAGCGAGTCAGAATTCGAAGGATTTTCTACTGAAGACCTTCATAAATCTAACTCTATGACTGAAAAAAAAAAGCACATGGTATTTGATAATGAATTTGATGTTTCATTTTCCAAAAGTGAAAACAGTGAATCTGAGATCTCCGATAGCGATAAAGAAAACGAATTGGCACCTGAATGGAGTGAAAATTTAAAAACTGTTTCTTTCGGTGATTTTTCTGCAGAAACTGGACCAAGCCGCAGACTTTCCCAGAAGGGTAAAGACTTAGGCTATTTCTATTTACTTTTTCGAATGAGCCTATTTGAAATCATTACAGCGAAAACGAACCGTTACGCTAAACGTAAACAAAACGAAAGAAAGGATAGTTTGTTATTTCCCACAACCTTAAATGAAATTAAGGCCTATTTTGCCATAAATATTATTATGGGTATCAGAAAGTTACCCAGAATAACAAATTCTATCGTAAAATTTTGTTGTATACCCAATTGAATAATAGCTAATATTTTCTATAGCGATGTTTGAACAAAATTTTAATAATTTTATATTTTGTGGAATTTACCTGTATCTACCTGCAAATAGAGTCACTTTGTGACAAAAATTATAGTATAGAATTGGTTGAGAATATTTCATTAAATTATCTTCCAAAAATCAGATTAATATATCGATAAATAAAAAAGTTATAGTTGTTTAATGAAACCAGACTAAATTTATGATTACGTTAGAAATTAATTGAAACACATAAGGGGTGTAATTTGGTCAGAAATATAGTAACGAAAGGGTTAATCAACCCCGAAAGGATGAAAGGCAAAGTCGATCTTGGCAGAATTTGAACTCAGAATGTAGCGGCAGACAAAATACCTATTTCTTTACTACCCACAAGGGGCTAAACACAGAGAGGACAAACAAGGACAGACAAACAG
>NC_043020.1:13477154-13509654 GCF_006345805.1 Octopus sinensis
CAGAATGCAAAGAGAAGCAGGTGAGACATGATGTTTTAAAGTGGATGTCGTTAAAGACGACGTGTACCCTACCTGTTGTTGTTATCATTGGTGTGTTGGGAACTATAAGTATCAAGCTCGCGAAATGAGTGGAAAAAAAAAATTAAGGGTAAATGTAAAGGCGCAGGAGTGGCTGTGTGGTAAGTAGCTTGCTTACCAACCACATGGTTCCGGGTTCAATCCCACTGCGTGGCACCTTGGGCAAGTGTCTTCTACTATAGCCTCAGGCCAAGCAATGCCTTGTGAGTGGATTTGGTAGACGGAAACTAAAAGAAGCCCATCGTATATATGTATATATATATATATGTGCGTGTGTGTCTGTGTTTGACAACCGATGCTGGTGTGTTTATGTCCCCGTCACTTAGCGGTTCAGCAAAAGAGACCGATAGAATAAGTACTGGGCTTACAAAGAATAAGTCCCGGAGTCGAGATGCTCGATCAAAGGTGGTGCTCCAGCATGGCCACAGTCAAATGACTGAAAACAAGTAAAAAAAAAAAAATTTTTTTAAATACCATATCTGCAGCAAGCAGTGCTGCTTGGAATTGCGCCGAATCCTCCGCTGAGTTCTCAAAATCTGAATGAAGAATGTGACCGTTGTTGACGGATTGTGAACAGCTGACACTTCATTACATTCTCCAGCAAAATAGTTGTGTTAAATAATAATAATAATAATAATATTGACCGGAAGAAAATTCGGATCTTTTCAGTTTGAACGGCAGTTTTTTAAAAATAATTTCCACGTAACTAAACACTTTTAAACTTCATATACTGATAGAATGTGTTTATATAACATCTTTTTCTCTTGACATTATTGAGAAAATTCTATAGTTTGTAAGATATTTGTTTTTTTTTCTTCAATTTCTGCAATTTCAACCAATCAAAGACGTCTATTGAGGTGAAAATATTATGTGCCGTATGAATATGTCCCTCGTTTAAGAAACAGTTTGGGTTTATTTACATTTCTGAAGAAAAAAGATACCTTCCCCCCACCCTAGCCCTAACCCTAACTAACCCTAACCCTATAACAGATTGAAATGTAATAGATCGATACTAGGGTCATAATTATGGGTGACAATTTCATATGACACCGCTAGAAAAAACTGCCGTTCAAACCGAAAAGATCCAAAAATTCTAACTGGGCTCCCACCTGCAAAGTCATGCGGTGTTTATCTTGATATGAGATCACCATATCGTGCAAACATGGTTGTGATGCATGTGCCTAGTGTACCCTTATCAGACGGGTAGTCATGATGGGTATACTGGGCTTCGTATATTTTACCCCAGTGTCACTTTGGTGGCATGCACTGCTCTCTCACTCTATAATAATAATAACAATGATGGTGATGATGATAATACTTTCCACTATAGGCACAATGCCTGCAATTTGGAGGAGGGGTGTTAGTCAACTATATCAACCCCAGTGATCAACTGGTACTTAATTCATCGACCTTGGCAGCATTTGAACTCAAAAGATAAAGATGGACAAAATATCGCTAGGCATTTTGTTTGGTGTGCTAACAATTCTACCAGTTCACTGCCTTAACCCTTTCATTACTGTATTTGTTTTGAGATGCTCTGTGTTTCTCTCAATTATTTTAAATATAACAAAGAATTTAATAAAATAACTTAGTTATCATTAAGCCAGTGTTAGGAACAGTAATTGTGACAAAGGCTTGGTGGAATATTTTAATTCAAAACTTATGAAAACAAGACACTTTACCACAGAGCCAGAGCCAGTTTTGGCCGGGTTAGTAACAAAAGGGTTAACCCTTTCATTACTGTATTTGTTTTGAGATGCTCTGTGTTTCTCTCAATTATTTTAAATATAACAAAGAATTTAATAAAATAACTTAGTTATCATTAAGCTAGTGTTAGGAACAGTAATTGTAACTAAGGTTTGGTGGAAGATTTTAATTCAAAACCTATGAAAACTAGGCATTTGTACTAAAGAGCCAGAGCTGGCTTCAGCCGGGTTGGTAATGAAAGGGTTAATAAGTCAAATTTCTGTCAAGTAAATCCACTCACAAGGCATTGGTCAGCTCAGGACTGTAGTAGAAAACACATGCTCTTGTGCCATACAATGGGACTGAACCTGAAACCATGTAGTTTGCAAAGCGAGTTCAACTTTGCCAGCTAATATATAAAGAAGTCAATACATGTACCAGCTTGATATATGCCTCTCTAGTTTCTAGCTAACCTGTTTTTTGTTATAGATCGATCAACAGTGCTGACCTATTGAAATATAGTGGTCATTAAGCTTTTTTCCGGACAATGGATTGACCTTATCGATCCAATTGAATGGATTCTCTTGGAGCCAATATCTTACACACCATCTGCTGGCATATCTCAACTACAATGTTTGTGTGTGTGTGTGGAGTGTGTGTGTGTGTGTGTTGTGTGAGTGTGTGTGAGTGTGTGTGTGTGTGGTGTGTGTGAGTGTGTGTGTGTGTGTAATGGATTGACCTTATCGATCCAATTGAATGGATTCTCTTGGAGCCAACATCTTACACACCATCTGCTGACATATCTCAACTACAATGTTTGTGTGTGTGTGTGTGAGTGTGTGTGAGTGTGTGTGTGTGTGAGTGTGTGTGTGTGTGTGTGAGTGTGTGTGTGTGTGTAATGGATTGACCTTATCGATCCAATTGAATGGATTCTCTTGGAGCCAACATCTTACACACCATCTGCTGGCATATCTCAACTACAATGTTTGTGTGTGTGTGTGTGTGTGTGTGTGTGTTTGAGTGTGTGTGTGTGTGGTGTGTAATGGATTGACCTTATCGATCCAATTGAATGGATTCTCTTGGAGCCAACATCTTACACACACATCTCAACCACAATGTTTGTGTGTGTGTGTGTGTGTGTGTACATGAAATCATTGCTTCCTGATAATTGATCGCTTGATAATTAAAACTCATGATAATTGAATTTTGGGAAACCACTAATAAACCAACGTTACACTGAACGGTTAAACTAATCTCAGAACACTTATACACACACACACACACATATATAATAACAAAAGAGGCTATACACAATATAAAACCAAAAAGGAACAATTCAGTAGTTACTCATTGTAACTGTGGGTGCCAGGTAGCACCTATATTGCTAGAAATAAGAGTTAGAAACCTTTACAGCTGCAAGAAAGCACATTTTCATATTCTGACAGGGGAGGTAACTGCCCCACAGCAAAGCTAAATCATTATACTAGACTAGTTTTTCTTGAAAATGTACTTTCATGTGGCTCTAAGGGTTTTAAACTCTTATTTCTAGCAATATAGGTGCTACCTGATACCTTCAGTCACAATTAATAACAATTGAATTTTTCCTTTTTGGTTTTATATTGCATATAGCCACCTTAATTATTTTATAATTATCTCATTAGCATTTTGATAACTCAACCATAAATTCAAATGGTAAATATATACAAGATCTGATCAATAGTATCCGGACTGTTGCCATAGTAACAAAGCTAAAACACACAGAGTGAAGCTTTTTGACAAATATTGACCTTGAGCTCTACTGTGCATGTGAACTAAGTTTTAACATTGTAGCTCACTTCTGCTGTTTACAGCAGTGCTTGGAAGGAAGGTGTGTAGCATGTGATCATTGCATTGATCATAACAGAAAAAGTTGTCATGGTGATATGTGCTCAGAGGCCTACGCAAAGTTGCAGAAAGTGTATGGAGACAAGTGAATGAGCTGCACACAAGTGTACGAGTGGTCAAACGTTTTTAAGATGGCTGAAAAAAATGTTGATATTGACAAATGTTCTGGGAGACCCGCAACCACCAGAACTGAGAAAACCTCACAGATGTGCATGGAGCTGTGAGGGGAGATCATTGAATCACCATCTGTGAGTTATCAGAGGATGTGTAGATTAGCTACAGTTCAGTTCAGTCCATTATCACTGAAGATTTGGGTACGAGACACGTGTCTGCCAAGCTTGTGCCAAAATTGTTTTCATCTGAACAAGGAGACACTCGAGTTTCAGTTGTACAAGAACTCCTTGATGGAAACTTTTTGAAAACTTTCGATGCAAAGCGCATTGTGACCAGCGATGTGTAACAAAATCTGATAGTCTGGATAGCGCATTGTGACCAGCGATGTGTAACAAAATCCGATAGTCTGGATAGTGCATTGTGACCAGCGATGTGTAACAAAATCCGATAATCTGGTCAGTCACATGATCACATGACAACCCAGCAGTTGTATGAACCAATAATGATATGAACACCCATGTAGTCACCTGCTAGAAATAATAGTTAAATATCCCTCAAGTCACATACTTATAGAACACAGAATAATATAGTCCAAGATACATTTGTCTGAATGATGTGAACACCTATGTAGTTATCTGCTAAAAATAACAGTTAAATCTCCCTCACCACATACTTGTAGAACACAGTAATGTAGTCCAAGATGCACTTGTCTGAATGATATGAACACCTGTGTAGTGTTCATACCTGCTAGAAGTAACAAATCTCCCCCAAGTCAAAGCTCTATTCTGTAATGACTGAGATGTTTTTGATCACAGGTCTGATCATTACAGATTAAACCTAGGGTTAAAGTACATTAATCTAACCCAGTGCTTTTCAAATTTTTGCTGGAGCAGAACCCCAAGGAAACATTCCACTGGCTCGAGGAACCCCTGTGCAATAATTTAATAGTCTTATGCACACATATCTGCACAGGAGAATTAAAAATTACTGCCGATTTTAGCAGTTTTGTAACTTCTTGCGGAACCCCTGGACTGCACTGGCGGAACCCTGGTTGAAAACCACTGATCTAGCCAATAGCATTCCAGTATCGGAACCCCTGGACTGTACTGGCGGAACCCTAAGGTTCCGCGGAACCCTGGTTGAAAACCACTGATCTAGCCAATAGCATTCCAGTATAACAAAACTCTAACACATTGTGATGTATATTTGCCATTTAAATATGGCTAACCCCTAACACCTTTAGCTGCTAAGTTTCTTTGTAATAAAAGATACAAAGACAATCTGAAAATATAAAATCTATTTTTTTTTATAATCAAGGAATTGGTAAAAATCCTTTGAAAAAAAAAAGAAAAGAAAAAGTGAATAACTAAAAAAATATACAACATATAGGTGCAGGAGTGGCTGTGTGGTAAGTAGCTTGCTAACCAACCACATGGTTCCGGGTTCAGTCCCACTGCGTGACATCTTGGGCAAGTGTCTTCTACTATAGCCTCAGGCCGACCAAAGCCTTGTGAGTGGATTTGGTAGACGGAAACTGAAAGAAGCCTGTCGTATATATGTTTGTGTGTCTGTGTTTGTCCCCCTAGCATTGCTTGACAACCGATGCTGGTGTGTTTACGTCCCCGTCACTTAGCGGTTCGGCAAAAAGAGACCGATAGAATAAGTACTGGGCTTACAAAGAATAAGTCCCGGGGTCGATTTGCTCGACTAAAGGCAGTGCTCCAGCATTGCTGCAGTCAAATGACTGAAACAAGTAAAAGAGTAGCCAATAGCATTCCAGTATAACAAAACCCTAACACCTTTAGCCTTATGGCTGCTAAGTTTCTTCGTAATAAAAGACGCAAAGACAATCTGAAAATATAAAATCTATTTTTTTATAAGCAAGGAATTGGTAAAAATCCTTTAAAAAAAAAAGGAAAAAAAGTGAATAACTAAAAAAATATACAACAATAAAAAAAAATCCTCCATAGATAATAAGCATACAATAAGAATAAATATATATAAAGATCTCACTTCTGTTGACTATGGAAGGACATATTCCTAATAGAGAGACAGAGACAGCTAGAGGAAGAAGGAAGAAACTGAAGAATGACAAGGCGGAAGGGGGGGAAGAGGGGTGGTGGGAGGGGGACGGGGGGTGTAGTCGATGCTATTATCTGGGTTGTATCAGGAATGGGAAAAAAACATGAAGAACATGGAAAGTCTATGTAAGAGATTAGCTTCTTTTGCTTTCTACACAGCTACAACTGTTATGTTAAATGATGGGTGAACATAGCACACAAGAAGGGGGGACACCCTCCCCCCCGTCCACCTCGCCCCCCAAACACCAACCGACCCTACTCCTGCCCCCAGCACCAGTGACACATGTAACAAGAGGAGGCTACAGCTGTCAAACATTGCTTCTAGAAGAAGAAGCTAATAATAATAATAATAATAATAATAATGGTAATAATGGAATTGAAGAAAAGAATTTTTTTTTTTTTTTTTTCACCCATTTTTCTCCCCTCCCTTTTTTTAATGAGTAAACCAGAAGAAATGGCAGAAAGTTGAATGGAAATTAATGGCTAAAATCTTTGAAAGAGAACTTCTTTCCTTTGACATCAATTCTTTAAAGATTTTTGACCTGGTTACAATGAACTTGTAGATTGGAAGGAGAGAGGTCGGGGTGGAGGAGAGAAATAATGATCCAAGGATAGATGTGCCCCCCCCCCGAAGTTGATGGTGGGGGGGGTTACAACTGACCAAGGTGCTGAAAGTTGGACATTCTCTTAGGCTTGTACTTAATATCGGTAATCAGCAAGGGCCTGTGTAGTTGAGGTGCAACAGCGATTTGCACATGGCCATATTGTGTTCTTTGAGTGGTTGGTAGGAGTACAGTGTTACAACAGAGTTGGGTTGTACAGTTCTATATTTAAGAAATGGGGAATTATGTATGTCATTTACATTGTTTACAATTGATGGATATTTGTCCTCATCTTGTTTGTCGTCAACACGTTTTGGCTGATATACCCGTCCACCCAGCCTTCATCAGGTGTCTTGGGGAAATTTCGAATCTGGTTTCTCATTCCTAAGGTATATGGCATAGTGGTTAAGAGCGCAGTCTACTAGCCCCAAGATTCTAAGTTCAATTCCAGGCAGTGACCTGAATAATAATAATAACAACAACATCAAAATATACCTTAGGAATGAGAACTCAGGTTCAAAATTTCCCCAAGACACCTGATGAAGGCTGGAGGGTATATCAGCCGAAACGTTGTGTCAACAACAAACAAAATGAGGACAAATATCCGTCAATTCTAAATAATGTAAATAAGAGTTGGATGATGATTATTATTATTATTCAGTAGTTTTATTTTTATATCGTGCTTTCACTTCACTACCAAGCGCAGCTCTGTGTGCCTTGGGTATGTGCTGTGATTTGTTGTGATGCTCTGATGGTTATTGTATGGAAAGTGTTCTGTGCAGTGCCTAGTAGTGCAATTATCTGTATGTTATATGTGTTTGTAAGTCCTGGTGTTTTTCTTATGTATTTGTTTGAATATTTTTTTATCATACCTAATGCACCTACTATGATAGGAATTGTTTCTGTTTATAGATTCCACATTCTGGTTACCTCTATTTCCAGGTCTTTGTATTTTGAAAGTTTCTCCATTTCTTTTAGAGAAACGTTGTCATCTGCTGATATTGATACATCAATTAGAAAGCATTTTTTTTCTTCATGATCTCTGACAACTATATCTGACCTATTGGCCTTGATTTCTCTATCTGTGTGTATTGGCATATCCCAGAGTATGGTTGCTTTCTCATTTTCTGTGACCTTTTCTGGCGTGTGCCTATACCATCTTTTTTCTGTTGTTATTCCATAGTGTTGGCATAACTTCCAGTGTACATAGGTCCCAACTCTGTCGTCTCTGTGAATGTATTCCTTCTTAGCCAGGACTGGGCAGCCAGAGATAATATGATTTATTGTTTCTTGTCCATCTCCACATATTCTGCAGTATGATTATTATTATTATTATTATTTGGGGGTCAACTACTAGTGCCACATGCTTGTTCCTCGTGTGACCCCTCTTGTGCTTTTCAACAAATGCACAGGTTACTTTCAAGGATACCTTTTTTTTTTACTGAGTATCCAAGGCTTTTGGCATGCAAAGCTGAGTGGACTTCTCTCTTCTGTGTGTGTGTGTGTTTGTCATTCTCACCCCCTGTTCCTTTCCTTTCTCTCCTTTCTTGCCATTATCTCTCTCTACTTACCTACCACCTCTCTCTCTCTCTCTCCACCTCCTCCTCTACCTCTTCCCTTTCCCTCACCCCTTCTCTCACCGGCTTTTCACTCCCCCTCTTGTCTCTCCCTGTTCCCTCCCCCCGCTTCCAATTCCCCCCCTTCTGCTCTGCCTCCCGTCTCTCTCTCTCTCTCTCTTCCTCCTCCTTCCTCTCCTTTCTTCTACCTCTTCCCTTTCCCTCATCCCTTCACTTCTTTCCACTATTCTTGTCTCTTCCCCTGTTCCCTCCTCCCGTCCCTCCCTCCCTTCCCTCCCCCCACTTCCAATTTCCCCCTCCCCCTCTTCTGCTCTGCCTCCCGTCTCTCTCTCTCTCTCTCACTCTTCCTCCTCCTTCTCTACCTCTTCCCTTGCCCTCATCCCTTCTCTCACTGTCTTTCCACTCCCCCTCTTATCTCTCCCTGTTCCCTCCCCCCACTTCCAATTTCCCCCCTCTCTCTGCTCTACTCCCGTTTCTCTCCTCTCTCTTCCTCTCCTTCTTCTCTACCTCTTCCCTTTCCCTCATCCCTTCTCCCTATCCTTCCACTCTTTCCCCTTCTTGTCTCTCCCTGTTCCCTCCCCCCACTTCCAATTTCCCCTCTCTGCTCTGCCTCCCGTCTCTCTCTCTCTCTCTCTTCCTCCTCCTTCTCTACCTCTTCCCTTGCCCTCATCCCTTCTCTCACTATCTTTCCACTCCCCTCTTGGCTCTCTGTCTCTCCTGTGTCCCTCCCCCCACTTCCAATTTCCCCCTCTTCTGCTCTGCCTCCCGTCTCTCTCTCTCTTCCTCCTCCTTCTCTACCTCTTCCCTTTCCCTCACCCCTTCTCTCACTGTCTTTCCACTCCCCCTCTTGTCTCTCCCTGTTCCCTCCCCCCACTTCCAATTTCCCCCCCTCTTCTGCTCTGCCTCCCTTCTCTCTCTCTCTCTCTCCCCTCTACCCCCTATACTTTATTGGAAACCTTACTTCCATTGTGTTGTGTACTTAAAAAGGCCAGAGGCAAGAAGGCCGTCCTTGTCCTCCATCAACCACCACCTTATCATTCACTGCCATCTCTGTTGCCTGTTTAATGCCAACATCCAGAAAAATCCATTTCTGAATCTCTTTAAACCCTCACCTCCTCCGCCTCCCACTACTAACAGCACCACTATTACAGTCACTACCACTACCACTACTACTAACATGGCTAACACCACCATTACTAAGACCTCTACTACCATCACTGCTATTACTACCACCACCACTTTCACCTCCACCAGCACCACAACTACTACTACCACCACCACCACTACTAAGACCTCTACTACCATCACTGCTATTACTACCACCACTACTTTCACCTCCACCAGCACCACAACTACTACTACCACCACCACCACCACTACTAAATCCTCTACTACCATCACTGCTATTACTACTACCACCACCACCACTTTCACCTCCACCAGCACACAACTACTACTACCACCACCCCACCACTACTAAATCCTCTACTACCATCACTGCTATTACTACCACCACCAACTTTCACCTCCACCAGCACCACACCTACTACTAACCAACCACCACCACTACTAAGACCTCTACTACTACCATTACTCCTATTACAACCACCACCACTTTCACCTCCACCAGCACCACCAACTACTACTAACTACCAACCCACCACCATACTAAATCCTCTACTACCATCACTGCTATCTACCACCACCACTTTCACCTCCACCAGCACCACAACTACTACTACCACCACCACCACTACTAAATCCTCTACTACCATCACTGCTATTACTACCACCACCACTTTCACCTCCACCAGCACCACAACTACTACTACCACCACCACCACTACTAAATCCTCTACTACCATCACTGCTATTACTACCACCACCACTTTCACCACTACCTCTACTAAAAACCTCTACTACTATCACTACCACCACCAACACTACTTTCACCTCTTCCACTACTAACACCACCGCTACTGAGACCTCTACTACCATTACTCCTATTACAACCACCACTACTTTCACCTCCACCAGCACCACAACTACTACTACCACCACCACCACTACTAACATGTTTAACACCACCACTACTAAAACCTCTACTACCTTCACTGCTATTACTACCACCACCACCACCACTACTTTCACCTCCGCTACTAACACATCTAACACCACCGCTACTAAAACCTCTACTACCACCACCACCACCACTACTACAACCACCACCACCACCACTACCACCACCATCGCCACTACTACAACTACTACCACTTTATCTATCTCACAATTGCAGAACTGCTTCTGGGCAACAAATTCTTTGAGGACAGCCAACTAGAGATATGAGGAAAATGACAAAATTCAGTTGAGATAATTCTATAAACTGTCTTTTTATACTTCTTGCTGCTAATTCCTTTAGGAGGCAAATGGTATTTTCTTCTGTCGGAATGAGATTACTTCAGACAGGACCCAGTTATTAGCAATAATAGAAAGGTACAAATACAGTAAGATTGCTTTTCATGAAATTTCTCACAGATAAAACGCTTATGGAGAAATGTTGGTGGGCACAGTGTATGTGTGTGTAAAAGAGGGGGTATTTATGTGTGTGTGTGTGTGTGTGTGTGTGTAAAAGAGAGTGTATTTGTGTGTACGAGTGTCACACGCACATGCTTATATAAGTGAATGCACATTGGTTACATACAAAGTACCAAAAGCACTCAATACCAAGTGTGTAGTTTTTGAGAGCTTAAGAGTTTCAACTTTTGGCTCTCTTACGAAGTTCCAAATTCTAATGAATACTCTCGCATGCTTTCTACCTCCCTCGCTCATCTCCCTCTCTCCCCATCTCTCTTTCTCTCTATATATATATATACGCCGAAATTGCAAGGATGATCCAGTTCTTGACTGAAGATTAGAGGCTTCGAATGACCCATCCGTTTTTTGTGTCGTCTATTTGAGTGTTTTGCGTTCTTGTCCCATTTTGTATTTTTTTTATATATATTTTTTATACATATATATATATATATATATCTATATCATCATCATCATCATCGTTTAACATCCGTTTTCCGTGCTAGCACGGGTTGGACGGTTCGACCGGGGTCTGGGAAGTCAGGGGCTGCACCAGGCTCCAGTCTGATCTGGCAGAGTTTCTACAGCTGGATGCTCTTCCTAACGCCAACCACTCCGCGAGTGTATATATATATATATATAAAATATTAGAAAAAATCACCTTTTATCAATTCAAAATGAATAACTAAATTACACCATCTAGAAAATTACATATAATAGAAAAGTTAAAATTAAAGTAACAATTAAAAAGTAAAGATTAAGTAAATTACAAAACTAATATAATGTATATAATAGGTATAATTATCATATATATATATATATATATATATTATATATATATATATATATATATATATAACAATTACTACCACCATCCACAGTTACGTTGAATATATACCACCTCAGACCATGTTCACTCATCTGACCCATGCCGACATTTAAAGCAGGTGTAAAATGATAATGTTGATCTAATGACAAGGCAGTATTATTCAGTGTTCAACTAATTCTGTGATCCACTTACTCAATTCTCAGGAATATTAATACATCTCCTCTTAGAACTTACCTTATCCATTATTCCAAGAGCAAGTCAGTTTTTGTGATATCAACATTTAATTTCTGTTTAATCATCATATATGTGTGTGTGTGTGGAGGCGCAATGGCCCAGTGGTTAGGGCAGCGGACTCGCGGTCATAGGATCGCGGTTTCGATTCCCAGACCCGGCGTTGTGAGTGTTTATTGAGCGAAAACACCTAAAAGCTCAACGAGGCTCTGGCAGGGGATGGTGGTGATCCCTGCTGTACTCTTTCACCACAACTTTCTCTCACTCTTACTTCCTGTTTCTGTTGTACCTGTATTTCAAGGGGCCGGCCTTGTCACTTTCTGTGTCACGCTGAATATCCCCGAGAACTACGTTAAGGGTGCGCGTGTCTGTGGGGTGCTCAGCCACTTACACGTTAATTTCACGAGCAGGCTGTTCCGTTGATTCGGATCAACCGGAACCCTCATCGTCGTAACCGACGGAGTGCTTCCATCCATGTGTGTGTGTGTGTGTGTGTCTGTGAATGTGTATGTATCATCATCATCATTTAGTGGCCATTATCCATGCTGGCATAGGTTGGATGGTTTGACCAGGGCTGATAAACTGAGTGGCTGCGCCAGACCCTAGTCTGATTTGGCATGGTTTCTATGGCTGGATGCCCTTCCTAATGCCAACCACTCCAAGAGTGTAATGGGTGCTTTTACAAGCCACTGGTATGGGTGTCAGTTTGCATGATACCAATATCTGCCTTGACTATGATTTCGCTTGGCTTGATGGGTCTTCTTCTCTTGCAGAGTATATTGCCAAAGGTCTTGGTCATTTGTCACTGCCTGCATGAGGCCCAGCGCCTGGAAGGTGCTTTTACACATGCCACCAGCACAGGTGCTATTTACACAACAAAAAGGCGGCGAGCTGGCAGAAACGTTAGCACGCCGGGCGAAATGCGTAGCCGTATTTCATCTGCCGCTATGTTCTGTGTTCAAATTCCGCCGAGGTCGACTTTGCTTTTCATACTTTCGGGGTCGATAAATTAAGTACCAGTTACGCACCAGGGTCGATGTAATCGACTTAATCCGTTTGTCTGTCCTTGTATGTCCCTTCTGTGTTTAGCCCCTTGTGGGTAGTAAAGAAATATATTTACACAACACCAGCATCAGCCACATTGCTTCCGTGAGGGCCAAATGCTCAAAAGGTGCTTTTTACATGCCACTGGCATGGGTACCAGTTATATGACCCCAAAAATGACCACAGGTATGGTTTCACTTGGCTTGACATGGCTTCTCAAGTGTGGCATATCACGAAAGGTCTCAGTCACTAGTCATTGCCTCCATGAGGTCCAACGTTTGAAGATCATGCTTCACCACCTCATGCCATGTCTTCCTGGGTTTCCCTCTTCCACAGCTTCCTTCTACTGGTAGAGATCGGCACTTCTTCACACAACTGTCCACATCCGCATCACATGACCGTACCAACACAGTCGTTTCTCTTGCACACCACATCTGATGCCTCTTATGCCCAGCCTTTTTCTCAAGACACCTACACTCTGTCATACATGCTCACTGACATTATACATCCAGTGAAGCATACTAGCTTCATTTCTTTCAAGCCTATGCATGTCCTCAGCCGTGTGTAGACAGGATGCCAAATGCACTTTTGCCAAAGGACAAGAAGCTGAACAGACATAAAGCCAAATGGACACAATAATAAAAAAAAAAAAACTGCATGTCTTCTGCTATAGCCCCGGGCCGACCAATGCCTTGTGAGTGGATTTGGTAGATGGAAACTGAAAGAAGCCTGTCGTATATATGTATATATATATATATATATATTTATATATATATATATATGTATGTGTGTGTTTGTGTGTCTGTGTTTGTCCCCGTAGCATTGCTTGATTACCGATGCTGGTGTGTTTACGTCCCCCGTCACTTAGCTATTCGGCAAAAGAGACCGATAGAATAAGTACTGGGCTTACAAAGAATAAGTCCCGGGGTCGATTTGCTCGACTAAAGCCGGTGCTCCAGCATGGCCGCAGTCAAATGACTGAAACACATAAAAGAGTTTAATGACCGATTCAGTGTGTCAAATGGTCATATTGTAGGAATAAAACAATTTTCATATATTTTAATTTTTGTATGTCTTTTTGGCATCTTGTCTGTTTGGCTTTATGTCCATTTGGCATTGTGTCCGTTTGGCTTCTTGTCCTTTGGCAAAAGTGCATTCAACATCCTGTCCGTGTACCGTCCTCATCTTCAGCAGTCAGCCCATGTTTCACTGCCATGTAACATGGCTGTTCACACACAGGCATCATACAATTTGCCTTTCACTCTGAGAGAGAGAGGCCCTTTGTTACCAACAGAGGTAGGAGCTCTCTGAACTTTGCCCAACCTATTCTTACTCTAGCAGCTATGCTCTCAGAGCATCCACCCCCTACTACTGATTTTGTATGTCTGTGTGTATGAATATGTATGTATGTATGTATGTATCACCGTGACCGACCAGGCTATCAGATGTTGCTACACATCGCTGGTCACAATGCGCTTCGCATTGTTATAGCCTTCAAATGACGCCACCTCGGTGGCTAAGCGAGCAGGCCAACAGAACAAAGATTGAGAGAAAGTTGTGACGAAAGAGTACAGCAGGGATCACCACCACCTCCTGTGGGAGCCTCGTGGAGCTTTAGGTGTTTACGCTCAGTAAACACTCACAACGCCCGGTCTGGGAATCGAAACCGCAATCCTACAACTGCGAGTCTGCTGCCCTAACCACTTGGCCATTGCGCCTCCACATGTATGTATATATGAACGCCATATATGAATGCCATGTTGGATCGTTAGCCCCTACACGCAATTTTTTCTCTCCTTGTTTCTTTTCTGTGTATGTTTCTGTCGAAGAGCGTAGGCTCGAAACATAAAAGACTTGTTTTATTTCTATTCCTGAGCGCCATACTAATACATTATTTGTTTGTACTCCACCTGCCTTCGTCTTTTGTTTATTTTCGTAAACCTTCCATTATATATATATATATACATAAATGTTAAAAATTGCGATGCAATTAATTCATCTACTGTATTATGTGGGCAAGGGTAAAATTATTACCATAAATTAATAATACAAAATGAGAAAATGGAGAAACATACCTTTGATTTAGGTATGTTTCTCCATTTTCTCATTTTGTAAATATATATATATATATATATATATGTAGAAACACTGCCAGATAAGACTGGAGCCTGGTGCAGCCTCTGGCTTCCCAGATCCCCGGTCGAACCGTCCAACCCATGCTAGCATGGAGAACGGACATTAAACGATGATGATGATGATGATGATGTCTGTGTGTGTGTTTGTGTATACACACATATATATTCTTCATTTTTATTTCTGTCACATTTCGTTTTGATATTAATTTTCTCATTTGGTAATTTTGTATCAGCCGTGTCGTACACATTATTCAATATGTAATAACAAACACTATATTTTTCTTCACTTTAGACATTTAGATTTCAAATTGCCAATAAAGCAATGGATATTTAAGATATAAGCCTATTATATGTCCATTATGGAAACACATGTACAGCAGTTATTTAAATAATCCTTTTAAATATGTATTATATATTGCCATATATTTCACCTAAACTATACATTATATATTGTTAAAAAATATGTATTGTTATACACTTGTCATCTACTGGCTATATGACTAACAGCATGGAACTCACCAGATTACGACAGCTGTACTTTGTTCTACATTAATCATTATTCATTATTCATAGAATAAATCATTGATTTACTTCATAATATTCCATCACTGCAGACACAGTTTGGTAATTATTATGTCAATGCTGTAAACAAGGAACAAGTGTGAGTGTATATATGGACTTAGTGAAGAAGAAGAAGCTGTTAAGTATGTAACTGGTAGATTAGATGGAGGGGTGGTGAGAGGATTCTGTTGTGTTGTAGTGGTAGATAGCTATTAATATTGTACTGATGATGACGGTGGTGGTATGATGGCAATGGTGGTGGTGGTGGTGGTGCTGATGGTCAGTTTACTCTTTTGCTCTTTTACTTGTTTCAGTCATTTGATTGCGGCCATGCTGGAGCACCACCTTTAGTCGAGCAAATCAACCCCAGGACTTATTCTTTGTAAGCCTAGTACTTATTCTATCGGTCTCTTTTGCCGAACCGCTAAGTTACGGGGACGTAAACACACCACCATCGGTTGTCAAGCGATGTTGGGGGAACAAACACAGACACACAACATATATATATATATATATACATATATACGACAGGCTTCTTTCAGTTTCTGCCTACCAAATCCACTCACAAGGCTTTGGTCGGCCCGAGGCTATAGCAGAAGACACTTGCCCAAGATGCCACGCAGTGGGACTGAACCCGGAACCATGTGGTTGGTTAGCATGCTACTTACCACACAGCCACTCCAGCACCTAAATGAAATACAAAATGGCAGCCTGGATGAAGAGAGAAGGAGACCAGTGGCAAACATGTTTAGCCCTTTAGTGTTCGCATTATTCTGCCAAAATTAATGCTTCTTCGTCCACATTGTTTTGAACTAATCATGCATTATCTTGTAGCTATGAGATTTTGATGAGGTAGCTATTAATTTTTAAAACAATATTGTAGGATTGGTCTGAGAGACCAGATCTGGCCAGTTTGAACATAAAAAAAGGCAGAATACTTTTGGCAGGATATGGCCGGTTTAAATGCTAAAGGGTTAGGGCAGCTTCCTCTTCTCTCTTATTATTAGAAATGAATGACTAGGGAAGAATAAAAATCGAGAGTCTGAATGGTGGAATTGTGATTCGATGTTTTCTCAATAAAAACAGTTTTTAGAAATATGTTTCATTGTGTTTGTGATATATTCCAAAATGGTGGAGGCCTTGTTACCAAACTCCGCTGCCAGTTGTTGATATTTCCTCTATAAACAACTTATTGTATAACATGACAGCCTGGCAATTGCAATTGTGCTCGTTTCTTTGGTAATGATGTCAATTAGCGACAGCTCTTATTGATTTGGAATCATTTGTAATTAAAACTGTTTCCTTTAAGCGGGATTCCAATAGACGCAGGGTATTATTTCACAAGAGAGGGAGACGCAAACAGAGAAATATTCCAGTGTTGCTGATTGAGGAAGTCATGGCTTGAACTTGACAATTTCAGCGTTGTTCAAACACAATAATTACTGGTTGGAAATATGGTTAGGAAAGAATATTTTCTGTCTAAAGGAAACTCGAATTCTTTGATGTTATGTAATGTCTGTGGCATCCTGTATGACTTTGATGTAATATCTCTGGCTTCCTGTACAAGTTTTCTTCCTAAACGACTGTCTTGATATTCTCCTCACCCCCATCTTTCTCTCGCCCTTGTATTTACAACATTCATTATTTCAAACCCAGTCAATTTCTTCTTCTTTCTCTCCCTCCTTCCATCCCCTTGTCTGCAGTCAGGTCATATGCTATACCATCAGCTCCCTAGCACAAACATATCCAGTCTCACAAACAAATAACAACAATATGTGCCAGCATTTACCAATCCCTTCTCTTCATCTGATCGGTTTCTCCTTTGTCCATCCAATTAATTTTTAATTGGTTTCATTATGGATGGTGTTCAAAGATTCTTCTTGACATTTGGTTCAATCCTTTGAACTTCTGGGATTCAACAGATAATGTCACGTACCTTCCTTCTGGCAAGAGTTTGTAACAAAATCTTCCCAGTCACTCCAGTATTTATTAAGGACTACAAATACAGTTGATATAGTGAAGGCGCATGGCTCAGTGGTTAGAGCGTCGAGCTTACGATCGTGAGGTTGTGAGTTTGAATCTCGGACTGGGCTGCTTGTTGTGGGTCACCATCATGGGTGCTTTTCACGTTCCTCCAGTTCACTCAGCTGTAGAAATGAGTTGCAACGTCACAGGTGCCAATTTGAACTCAGAACGTAAAGATGGATGAAATGCTGTTAAGCATTTTGCCCAATGCAGTAGTAATAAAAAAAATAAATAATAATAATAATAATAATAACAATAACAATAACAGTAATAATAATAACAACAATAATAATAATAACAACAATAATAACAACAACAACATCAACAATAATATAATAATAATAACAACAACAATAATAACAACAACAACAGTAATAATAATACCAACAACAACAACAATAATAATAATAATACCAACAACAACAATAATAATAATAATACCAACAACAACAATAATAATAATAATAACAACAACAATAATAACAACAACAACAACAATAATAATAACAATAATAATAACAACAACAATAATAATAATAACAATAATAACAACAACAATATAATAATAATAACAATAATAACACAACAATAATAATAAAACAATAATAACAACAACAATATAATAATAACAACAATAACAACAACAACAACAATAAAATAACAATAATAATAACAACACAATAATAATACAATAATAACAACAACAACAACAATAATAATAACCAACAACAACAATAATAACAACAATAATAATAACAACAATAATAATAACAACAACAATAATAATAATAACAATAATAATAACAACAACAATAATAATAATAACAATAATAATAACAACAACAATAATAATAATAACAATAATAACAACAACAATAATAATAATAACAACAATAACAACAACAACAACAATAATAATAACAATAATAATAACAACAACAATAATAATAATAACAATAATAATAACAACAACAATAATAATAACAACAATAACAACAACAACAATAATAATAATAACAACAGCAATGATAATAACAATAATAATAACAACAACAACAATAATAATAACAATAATAATAACAACAACAATAATAATAATAACAATAATAATAACAACAACAACAATAATAATAACAATAATAATAACAACAACAATAATAATAATAACAATAATAATAACAACAACAACAATAATAATAATAATAATGATAATAATTGCTTCTAATATTTTGTAAAATTGTTTGTGATGATGATTATGGTATCAATGAAAGCATCGAAATGCATAAGCTCCCACCCAAACCGTCCAATTCTTGATAGATATTCTTCTGGCAGTGCCATTTCCTTCCTTTACGTTTCTCCAAGAAATCAACCAAAACCATCAACAAGAGATGTTGAGATGATAATGGCTGTCAGAATTCCCAAAAAAATAGATCCAGTTTCTATAAAATAGCTCAAACTTGGTGATTTAGGAGTTCCAATATAGAACTATCCAACAAGATTTCAATAATAACAACAACAGCAACAACATTTTTTTCAGAACAGAAAAATACACTGTGATATCAAATGTAATTTTGAGACAACAGTTTTGTTTTTTAAAAAATTATTATTATTATTATTATTATTATTATTATTATTTATATAGGTGCAGGAGTGGCTGTGTGGTAAGTAGCTTGCTTACGAACCACATGCTTCTGGGTTCAGTCCCACTGCGTGGTACCTTGGGCAAGTGTCTTCTATTATAGCCTCGGGCTGACCAAAGCCTTGTGAGTGGATTTGGTAGATGGAAACTGAAAGAAGCCCGTCGTATATATATATATGTGTGTGTGTGTGTGCATGTGTGTACATTTGTGTATCTGTGTTTGTTCCCCCAACATCGCTTGAAAGCTGATGCTGGTGTGTTTACGTCCCTGTAACTTAGCGGTTCGGCAAAAGAGAACCGATAGAATAAGTACTAGGCTTACAAAGAATAAATCCTGGGGTCAATTTACTCGACTAAAGGTGGTGCTCCAGCATGGCCACAGTCAAATGATTGAAACAAGTAAAAGAGTAATCTGTCAAAGTTTACATTGTGTTGCTTTATGTTAAAAACATTAAATGGAAGTGAAATGGTCTGAAGTAGCCTACATTTGTTTCAATATACACTCAGTAGATGTGGGACTACACATCCTCTCTGCTGCATGTATCAGCTGCTACTACAACTACTTATACCACTACCAACTCCACTACTATTACTAGGTAATTGTTGTAGTATGACAACTACAGCTACTACTATCGCTACTACCACTACAGTTACCCACCCTCTTTCCACTTTATGTTTTGTTTGTTCCTTCTTGAGCCATGCCTGGCTTATAAGGGCCGGTTTCCCGGTTTCCTTGGGGTATAAGTTCCCCACTAGGACAGGACGCCGGCTCGTCGCGGGTGAGATGCAAGATGCAGGAGGAAAGAATGAGAGAAAGTTGTGGCGAAAGAGTCAGCAGAAGTTCGCCATTACCTTCTGCCGGAGCTGCGTGGAGCTTAAATGTTTCACTCATAAACACACACATTGCCCGGTCTGAGATTTGAACCCACGATCCCTCGACCGCGAGTCCGCTGCTGTAACCACTAGGCCATGTGCCTCCACTCCCCACTTTATAGTAGTCTTTAAAAGGTGGCGAGCTAGCAGAAACGTTAGCACACCGTGCGAAATGCATAGCTGTATTTCGTCTCCCGCTGTGTTCTAAGTTCAAATTCCGTCGAGGTCGACTTTGCCTTTCATCCTTTCGGGGTCGATAAATTAAGTACCATTTACGCACTGGGGTCGATGAAATCAACTTGCCCCCTCTCCTGAAATTGCTGGCTTTGTGCCAAAATTTGAAACCTATAGTAGTCTTTAAGTCTTTGTACATCAGATATTTCAAAAGCTTCCAGTAATCTCAGTTTCCTTATTTACCATTCCATCTTGAACACTGACCACCACCACCACCACCACCACCACTACTACTTCTATTACTTATAGGATAAAGTAGGGGTGGGGTAGTGGTGACGGGGATTTCAGTCAATGATCCTGAGTCAAATTAGCAGATAATTTTACTCCAAGAAAACTGAGAACTGTTTGGATTAAAAGTGGAAACTGGAATAGCCCCCACCTCATTTCTTTTCCTCACTCTCTCTCTTTCTTACTCTCTCTTTTAACCCCCCTCTTTCTCCAGTCTACTCATAACACACTCTCTGTCTCCAGTCTATACCCTCACTCTCTTTCTCTCTCTCTCTACACGCACATAAAGTACCCATATAAGCATGCAAAGATCCAACCATGGAATGACACTGAGGTATACACAGGCACATACACACACTCAAAGTACCCATATAAGCAGGCAAAGATCTAACCATGTAATGATGCTGAGGTATACACAGGCACTTAATACACACACACTCTCTTTCTCTCTCTTTCCAGTCTACACCCTCACCCCCTCTCTCTCTCTACATACACACACAAAGTACCCATATAAACATGCATAGATCAAACCATGGAATGACACTGAGGTATACACAGGCACTTACACACACACACACACACACACACACACACACACACACACAACACACACACAACTACACACACTCTCTTTCTCTCTCTCCCTCCAGTCTACACCTTCACCCTCTCTCTTTCTCTATACACACACACACAAAGTACCCATATAAGCATGCAAAGCTCCAACCATGGAATGAGACTGAGGTATACACAGGCACTTACACACACACACACACACCACACACACCACACACACACACACACACACACACACAACTACACACTCTCTTTCTCTCTCCCTCACCTTTTCTTTTTCTCTCTCTCTCTCTCATTGACAGAATTGTCAGAAGAAAGTACCTTACAGTATTTGTTCCAACTATTTTTGGGTTCTCAATTGCAATCCAGTCAAGGTCAACTTTTTCCAGGTCAATAAAACAGAATACCAGTCATGTATTGGAATTCATGTTATCAACTTGCCCTTCCCCTCAAAATTGCTAGCCTCGTGCCTAAATTAGAAAGGATTCTCAGGATAACAGACAAACTGTTTCGCAGGGTAAAGTTGCATCCGTTTGTATTCTATAAGTCCCAGAAGTTGATAAAAAAAAAGGAGGACCAACCAAGTACTGTGGTTATATCATTTATTTTACCCTCCCCTCATAATTTATGTTTGGATTATCATTACCTTCCTCCTCCACCTCATCATCATCGTCATCATCATTATCATTGGCAGTTTCTATCTAGTTGTTTATCTTGCTAGAAACAACAGCCAAATCTCTTGTAAATTGCATCTTGTTGCCTTTAAGATTGAGGGATTCATTGGACATGCATAGAGTAAAGGTGGGGTTGTTCACGAGTGGAACTCATTTGATTGTAAATCTGGTTGATCAAAGCTGACCTAGGGCTAAACATAATCATCATCATCATTATTTTTGCATGTCTTTCCTACAAATCTTTATTACATCTGAATAAATCCACCTTGGAGTACTCTGTAATTCTTGGTGTGTAATGGAATGCCAATAATAGTAGTAGTAGTAGTAGTAGTAGTAGTAGTTTGATATTGGTTCTGGAATTACTCTGCTTTCCTAACAGTGGCGATCCTACGCCTCCTCCTCCTCCTCTCCCACCATCATCACTGCCGCTGTTCTGTCTGTAATTGCTGCTGCAAATATTACAAGAATTGTTACTATGGTTACCAACCAATAACTCTGGCTGTGATTTCTTATTGATATTTATGTCATAAAGAAAAATATATAGAACAATGGACTGTGGGGGGAATGGGGATGGTGGAAGTAGATGACGGAGGGAACCGGGGGGGGGGGATAAGTGGGTGGTTTGTTGGTGGGGTGGGGTGGGTAGAATTTTTCAAGTTTTATTACCAGAAATTCAGGATTTGGAGTCTGTCTTTGATGTGGGGTGGGAAGGGATCAGTTAGTTTTATTAGAATAAAATATTAACATATTTACATATGTGTTTGTGAGAGTGAGAGAGAGAGAGAGAGAGAGATGAAAAGGTGGTATAGAGTTAGTGGCTTTATATAACTTGTGTGCTAGGAATGGTGGCCAACATCTTTGTGGACCACCTTTGTGGACCATTTACAGGCTGGTGGTATTCATGGATATAGGCGGCGAGCTGGCAGAAACGTTAGCACGCCGGGTGAAATGCTTAGCGGTATTTCGTCTGTCGTTACGTTCTGAGTTCAAATTCCACCGAGGTCGACTTTGCCTTTCATCCTTTCGGGGTCGATAAATTAAGTACCAGTTACGCACTGGGGTCGATATAATCGACTTAATACCTATGTCTGTCCTTGTTTGTTCCCTCTATGTTTAGCCCCTTGTGGGTAATAAAGAAACAGGTATTCATGGATATTGAAATTGCGACAGGGGGTACTTTCTTCACTTCAGCCCTTCATTGTCTGTGGAGCTCAGACCATTGGCAACATTTTCCCATTGTTCTTGGTTTCCAGCTTGGGTCTCTTTTAAGACCTTCCTATCCCAAATTCTTGTTGCTTTTGAAATGTCATCAATATTTCTGTCATCATCGTTTAGCATCGACTTTCAATGCTGGCATGAGTTAGACGGTTTCACTGGAGCTGGTAAGCCGGAGAGCTGTACTAGGTTCTAATCTGATTTTGGTTTGGTTTCTGCAGCTGGATGCCCTTCCTAATGCCAACCACTCCAAGGGTGCCTTTTACGTGTTACCATCACAGGTGCCTTTTACGTGTCACCATCACAGGTGCCTTTTACGTGTTACCGTCATGGGTGCCTTTTACGTGTCACTGTCATGGGTACCTTTTATGTGTCACCATCACAGATGCCTTTTGTGTGTCACCATATGGGTGCCTTTTACATGTCACCATCATGGGTACCTTTTATGTGTCACCATCACAGGTGCCTTTTAGGTATCACTGTCATGGGTGCCTTTTATGTGTCACCATCATGGGTGCCTTTTATGTGTCACCATCACAGGTGCCATTTACGTGTCACCATCACAGGTGCCTTTTATGTGTCACCATCACAGGTGCCTTTTACATGTCACCATCACAAGTGCCTTTTACATGTCACCACCACAGGTGCCGTTTACGTGTCACTATCACAGATGACTTTTACGTGCCACCATCATGTGTGCCTTATATATGTCACCATCATGGGTGCCTTTTACGTGTCACCATCACAGGTGCCTTTTATGTGTCACTGTCACAGGTGCCTTTTAGGTGTCACTGAAAAGGGTACCTTTTACATGTCACTATTACTGTTTATGTTTACTGTCACTATTACCTGCTTATGTTCAGGCTGGCCAGACCTGGCCTCTCACACCTACCCTACAATGGCATTCTAATAATAAACAATGACTGGCGGTGCCCCAGCATGGCCACAGCCTTAGGGCTGAAACATATAAAAGAATGAAAGAGTAACCATATCATCAAAATCTTGAAATTGTGAAATAATCCTTTCTACAATAGATACAAGGTCTGAAATTTGTGGGGCGAGGGGCCAAGTCAATTACATCCACCTCTGTAAGAGTAAAGACCCCCTTCGGTCATGAATGACCATGGGATTGCACCTAGAAAGTTACCCTCCTAGACACAAGTCCGGGCAAGGTTGTTTATGGAAGACCAGCAGTCGCCCATGCATACCAGCCTCCCTTCTCCACGCCACCAGTGTTATCCAAGGGAAAGACAAAGGTCGATACAGCTTGGCACCAGTGACGTCGCAACTCATTTCTACAGCTGAGTGAACCTGTACTCAGCTGGTATTTACTTATTTCATCGACCCTAAAAGGATGAAAGGCAAAGTCGACCTTGGTGGAATTTGAACTCAGAACACAAAGGTGGACAAAATGCTGCTAAGCATTTTGCCCAGCATGCTAATGACTCTGCCAGCTCCCAATCTTAAAAAAACCAATGAAATAATTCATGATTAATCCAAAACATGAATAAATAAGCATTAAATTTGACAGGTTAATCTTAATGCTAAGAGGTTAATTTAACTTGGGCAGTCCTTACTATAAATTACAATGGAAGGTTTTAATTGAAGTGGAACCATTAAAACATATAAAAGCATTTTTTTTAACAGAGAACCAGAAGTGATCATCTCAAGAGGGCTGGCATTACAATGGTGGTGGTCCCAGGAGAATTTGTATCAGGAAAACAGAAGTGGTGGTCTCAATGGGATTGGTTTCACAGAACCAGGGATGATGATGGTCTGAGAGAGATAAGTTGCAGAGAATCAGGAGTGGTGTTCTCAGATGGATTAGTTCCACAGGACCAGAGATGAGGATGGTTTTAAAGAGAGAGAGAGACGAGTCGTAAGGAATCAGTGGTGGTGGTCTCAAGTGGAATGGTATTCAGACTGACCATTTTAGCTTGACCAGTTTTAGCTGATTCAGTTATTTTTCCTAATTGACCGACTGACCACATTTATCAGCTGAGATCCGTTATTGG
The DNA here is from genome assembly GCF_006345805.1 of Octopus sinensis. Classification (NCBI taxonomy): domain Eukaryota; kingdom Metazoa; phylum Mollusca; class Cephalopoda; order Octopoda; family Octopodidae; genus Octopus; species Octopus sinensis. The sequence continues at coordinate 13,502,024 of NC_043020.1, forward strand.
AATTCCCAGAGCAAAACATTGGGTGAGGGTAATGGTGGTGTTGGTATTGGTGTTGTTGTTGTTGTCGGTGGGGATGGTAGTTGTGGCGCCACTGGTACTATTGCTGCTTTTTTTTTATGTTCTTTTGACTTAGTATTTCTAACAATTGTTGCTGCCATCTTTCCCCACCTCTTACACTTGATATTATTGATTCCATTGACCATCCCCCACCCAACCCTCTATTTTACTCTTTGCATATGCATATATATATATGTGTATGTATATATATGTATGTATATATATGTATGTATATATATGTATGTATATATATTGTGTATATATATTATATATATATATATTTGTATATATTATATATATATTTGTATATATTATATATATATTTATATATGTATATATATATATTTATATATATGCCTGTATATATATATATGTGCATATATATATGTGCATGTGTATATATATATATGTGCATATACATATATGTATATATGTGTTTATATATATGTGCATATATATGTCTATATATATGTGTATGTATATATATATATGTGCATATATATATATGTATATGTGTTTATATGTATGTGCATATATATGTCTATATATATATGTGTATATATATATATATGTGTATATATATATATGTGCATATATATATATGTGTATGTATTTATATATGTATATATATATGTATATATGTGTATATGTATATATATATATGTGTATATATGTGTGTGTGTATATATATATATATATGTATAAATATATATATATGTGTGTATGTATATATATGTATGTATATATATTGTGTATATATATATATATATATGTGTGTGTGTGTGTATGTTGTATGTATTGTTCCTGGATCCCGTTAATCAATAACCACAGATATTGGCAAATGGACAGTTTGGGTGGGGGGGAAGGGAAGGGTTCCTCCACTTCCCTCTTTATTTGTATTTCTATTAATTCTTTTTGTCTTGTTTGTTTCATTCATTGTCTTTTGTTTGTTTTTGTAGAGGACCATAGCGGAGCATGAGAGACATAAAGGAGGGGGGGAAGACAGGGAGGAGGAGTTTGGCAAAAGCAGAAAGTTGCAGAGAGAGAGAGATGAGGGAGGGATGGAGGAGGAAGAGGTGGAGGATTATTATATAAGTCAATCGATTGATGGAATCATTAGAATGTCGGACAAAACATCAACAGTATTTAGTGTGTGGACTTTTGCATTTTGAGTTCAAAAGCTGCCGAGGTTAACTTGTCCATGTTTTTATCTTTTTTTCTTTCGGAGATCATTAAAAGCACAGTCAGGTGCTGGGTGTTGATTTAATATTGTGTAGAAACCATTCTTTATCATCATCGTTGTCGTCATCATTGCTGTTGTCATCATTATTCTTATCATCATCATAGTCATTGTCATCATCATCATCATAGCCATTGTTGTCATCATAATCATCATTGTCATTATCACCATCGTCGTCATCATCAGCATCCACTGTCATTATCATAGTCATCGTCATCATCATTATCATCATCCTCATTGTCATTGTCATCGTCGTCAATTGTCATCATTATCATTGTTGTCATCATCATCATCATCAATCATCATCAATCATCATCATCATCAGTGTCAGCATCACTGTCATCATTATCGCCATCATTATCACCATCGTCATCATCATCAGCATCCACTGTCGTTATCATTGTCATCGTCATCATCGTTATCATCATTGTTGTCATCATCATCATCGTTGTCATCATTATCATCATCAGCGTCACCATCATTGCCATCATTATCACCATCCTCATCATCAACATCATATAATGGCCCTTTTCTAGTATGACTTGGATGGTCCGGCCAATGGAGCCAGAGAGCTGTGTTGAGCTCCACTCCTTGTTTTAACATGGTTTCTATGGCTTGATGCCCTTCCTAATGCAAACCACCTTACAAAGTTTACTGGGTGCTCTTTATGTGGTGCCTGCACTAGTGAGGTTACCAAGTAACTCATAAGACATGACCCCTTGAGTGAGTGGGGTTATAATATTGAGAGATAAGAAATTATGATAGAGGAAGAGGAACAAGTGTCTTCCTGAAGCAATGAATACAAGGCTTGCCCAATTGTAGAGAGAGAGAGATGGTGTGGACTTAGCCTTAAGATGCAAGGTGAATATAGGCGTAGGAGTGGCTGTGTGGTAAGTAGCTTGCTTACCAACCACATGGTTCCGGGATCAGTCACACTGTGTGGCACCTTGGGCATGTGTCTTCTACTGTAGCTTCGGGCCAACCAAAGCCTTGTGAGTGGATTTGGTAGACAGAAACTGAAAGAAGCCCGTCATGTATATGTATATATATGTGTGTGTGTGTATGTGTGTGTTTGCATTTGTCCCCCCAACATCGCTTGACAACCGATGCTGGTGTGCTTACATGACTTCCCTAGCTGGAAAGAGAGAGAGAGAGATGGTGATGAATAGGAAAAAGACACTAGGACTTGAAGAACGGAAAAGCAGTGAATGGGGTTATGATGATTACAAATTTTTTGGCACAAGGCCAGCAATTTGGGGGGGGTCAGGTCGATTACATCAATCCTAGTGCTCAACTGGTATTTATTTTATTCACCTCTAAAGGATTATAAGCATACCGTAAATCCTCAAGTATAATCCACATTTTTTTCCCAAAATCCCTAGTGTGTAATATATACGAGGTTAAAAACGAAACACATTTTCTAAGCAATATCCGAGTCTCTATTTGCTGTCCAGCAATGTTTATTCAGACACATTTTGTGATGTCAGGTGCGAAAATACCTTAAGCTAAGCCTGAAAGCAATGAAGTCATAAAAGAATCATCCATAACTTGCAGTAAGCAACATTTATCAAAATAAAAGTATTCAGAACACAGAATAACATGTAAAAAAACAATTTACAAACATTTTTACATTCCCATATAACAGTGAAGAACATCACCATTATTGTATTATGCATGTGCGAAGTGTTTGTTCGACTAGGTGCTGCTGGTTTAATTACGCATGACTGAAGTTAGAGAAGGGGTGCATATTATACACAAGGTTTAGGTTTTTCAGAAGTACAGCCCACTAAAAATTCTCTGCATATTATACTCAAGGGCAGACTATATTCGAGAATTTACGGTAGTCAACCTCAGCATAATTTGAACTCAGAATATGAAGACAGTCAAAATGGCACTAAGCGTTTTTCCGAGCTTGCTAATGATTCTGCCAGCCTCACTGCCTTTAACTGGGATTATAATAAAAGATATTCTTCTGTATTTTTAATAAGATCTTCTTTAATAACACCTTCTTAAATCCCACTTAATTAGCTGTGACCTTCAAATAATCTGTCTACCTGTCAATGGTGTGTCTGCAGGTGTAGCTGCAGCAACACTATTCCAAAGATGGTAACATTAATTTAATCGAAGACGGCGAGCTGGCAGAAACGTTAGCACGCCGGGCGAAATGCTTAGCGGTATTTCGTCTGCCGTTACGTTCTGAGTTCAAATTCCGCCAAGGTCAACTTTGCCTTTCATCCTTTCGGGATCGATAAATTAAGTACCAGTTACACACTGGGGTCGATATAATCGACTTAATACCTATGTCTGTCCTTGTTTGTCCCCTCTATGTTTAGCCCCTTGTGGGTAATAAAGAAATAGGTATTTCGTCTGCCGCTACATTCTGAGTTCAAATTCTGCCGAGGACGACTTTGCCTTTCATCCTTTCGGGATCGATAAATTAAGTACCAGTTACACACTGGGGTCGATCTAATTGACTTAATACCTTTGTCTGTCCTTGTTTGTCCCCTCTATGTTTAGCCCCTTGTGGGTAATAAAGAAATAGGTAACATTAATTTAATCGCTTTCCCCAATGTCCTCCACTCCACTCTGTATTCCTCATGTTTTAATAAATGTCTTGTAATGCTCTTCAGAAATGGTTGGGCAACTATTTGCTGAAATATTTTCAGGTTTTTAATGTAGAAACCTAGTTTTTCTTTTATTCTTCTTTTGTTTGTTCCTTTTAGAGAGAAAGAGAGAGAGAGACAGATTTTTGACAAAGTTTCATATATGGTAAGCGGGGAGGGTGAGCATTGGGTTGTTAGAAATTCCTTTTGTAAAATCACTTCTTCGACTCAATTTAATACAACAGAAAAAGTAAAACCCTGCAGTTTTAATAAAATTGATATTATTGTATTAAACATCGCTGTAGTATATTTTGTGTCTTTTAATAGATTTTCAGCTATATCTCCATTTTCGTGAAACATTATATATATGTGTGTGTGTGTGTGTATATATATATTATATATATACACATATAGACATATACATACACTCTCTCTATTTCTCTCTCACTCACTCACTCACACACACACACACACATAGTGTGTATAAAACACTAAAAAAATTCTTCAACCCATCTTCATATTTACTTCTACCATGACTACTACTATCACTACTACCACCACTACCACCACCACCATCACTACCACCACCACCATCACACCACCACCACTACCATCACTACACACCATCACCACCACTACTACCACTACCACCACTACTACTACTACCACCACTACCACCACCACTACCATCACCACCACTACCCACTACTACTACCCCACCGCTACCACCACCACCACTACTACCACTACCTACTACCACCACTACTACCACGACCACCACTACCACCACCACCACTACTACTCACCACTACTACTACCACCATCACTACCGCCATCCCAACCTACCACCACCACACCACTACTACTGCTACTGTTGCTGCTATATTTGTTCCTTGTTCTTTGGGTAACATTAATTTATTCGCATTTACCAGTGTCCTCCCCTCCCCTCTACATCATCATTAATGGTTCTGTTAAAATGTTCTCCAAATTACTTTCTAGAAAATTCTTTCTTAGGAATATTTACAATTTTCCTCTTTCTGCACATTATTTTGTGTTTTTTTTTTAAATATTTTCCACTTTTTAAAAAATATTTTCTGGGTTTACTCTTAACTCTTGTACTCTTTTACTTGTTTCAATCATTTGACTGCGGCCATGCTGGAGCACCGCCTTTAGTCGAACAAATCGACCCCAGGACTTATTCTTTGTAAGCCCAGTACTTATTCTATCGCTCTCTTTTGCCGAACAGCTAAGTGACGGGGACGTAAACACACCAGCATCAGTTGTCAAGCAATGCTAGGGAGACAAACACAGACACACAAACATATACACATACATATATCGCCTGGCTCCGTGCAGGTGGCACGTAAAAAACACCCACTACACTCGCAGAGTGGTTGTCGTTAGGAAGGGCATCCAGCCGTAGAAACACTGCCAAATCTGACTTGGCCTGATGAAGCCTTCCGGCTTCACAGACCCCAGTTAAACCGTCCAATCCATGCTAGCATGGAAAACGGACGCTAAATGATGATGATGATGATGATGATATACGACGGGCTTTTTTCAGTTTCCGTCTACCAAATCCACTCACAAGGCTTTGGTCGGCCCAAGGCTATAGTGGAAGACACTTGCCCAAGGTGCCACGCAGTGGGACTGAACCCGGAACCATGTGGTTGGTAAACAAGCTACTTACCACACAGCCGCTCCTACATTTGTTTTATTTTTATTTATTTTTTTGTTGTTGTTGTTCTGTTTTGTTACAGAATCAAACTGAAATTTCAAAGAGAAATTAGGTGAAAGGCGTTTCCTTGAACCCTTCTTAGAATTAAGACATTTCTAGTTTGTCGCTGTTTAGCCCTTGGTCAATCCTGCTGGAAAATCCTTCTCATCAAAACTAGCCATAATCATCTCGCCTTTTTCTATTTATTCAACATATCTTTGACTGCTATTTCTTGCACATCAAACAGTTATGTAAAGATCTTTTCCCTCGTTATGTAATGTGCAGAAAAATATGGGTAGCAACTATTAGTCATTATTATTAATCATTAATCAAACGTTGATAACGGTTTTAGCGAAATCTAAAGGTGATCAATTGGTCAATTTTTGGTCTTTCTCTCTGGCCACTGAGAATCTTGTTTCACCTCTGTTTCTATTTTCACAGTAAGATGATATATGATGGTATGTGCCCCAGCATGGCCACAGCTCATTATTTGAAATTCATAAAAGTGTGTGTCTGTGTGTCACGATCACTAATATTTCGCTATATCTGTTAGCGGTCAATTATTGGTTAGTTCCTGTTGACCATTGAGATGTTTTTGGCTTGTCTCTTCTCTTCTTCTTTATTCTTTATATCCCTTCCTCTCCTTTCCCTCTCTCCTTACCCTCTCTCCTGCCTCTCACCCTCTCTCTCCCCTACTTTCTCCTTTTCCCTGCTCTTTCCTCTCCCTTTCCCTCTCTTCTCACCCATCTGTCTCCTCTTCCCTCCCTCTTCTATACCCCCCTCTCTCTCTCTCCCCTTATCCATCCTCAATTTTTTACCATTTTTTCCCGCTCGCTTCTCTCTTGGTAATCCACAAATACGAAAACAAATCAATACAACAGTGCATGTGTTTTAATGTGACTCTACCATGATACCTTTGTTTCACTTCCAACAAACGATCTCGGATTAAATCACTTGTCAAACAACACTGGAATCGTTGATCAATAATTGTTCAATGGCTTTCAGGGTTTGTTTGGCATTTTTCTCTTTTTCTCTAAACCCACTCAACCCAACACCCCTTTGTTATACCTTCAGAAATATTCCTTTCCTTATCGAACAAGCATTTTGATTTGTTTTTTTTATAGGAACCCAATTGATCAAATTCTTCCATTGTAAAGTCAACATTTTCAGGTTTCCATTCATGGAGAGACAACAAGAACATCATCAACAACAACAAAAACTACTTCTTAATAAATAAATAAATAAATAAATAAATAAGGATATAAACTTTGCATTTCAAGTGAAAAATGGAAGATTCTGTGGAATTTATAGAAATGGGGGAAATATAAGATCAAAAATATATATATTGAATACATACGCACACACATACACACAGACATATATATGCATATATATATATATGCACATTTATATATATATATATATATCTATATATATATATATATATATGCACACATATATATATGGATATATATATATGCACATACATATGGATATATATATATCTATATATATGCACATATATATATATACATACATATATATATATATACACACACACACACACACATATATACACACACACACATATATATACACATACCACACACATATATATACACACACACACACACACACACATATATATATATACACACACATATATATATACACACACACATGTATATATACATATATATATATGAGAGAGACAGAATGAGCAAATATAAGATAAAATAAGAACACCATTTTATTATCCTTAAATTTTTTTAATTTTTTTTTGTTACATATTTCTTTTTTTTTTTTTTTCACCTTTATCTTTGATAAACCGGTTTGCATTATTAAGGAAAAATGTTGCCTTCAGCGAAATCACTCCTTCAAAAAAAGCAATCTCTACCAAAAAGTTAGCAGCATTTTCCTTTCCACGCTGCCTTCCTTCCATACTATGCAAATTCTCTGTTGACACTTATTTCTTCAGATTTCCATTTTATTTTGCATTTCTTTCCTTCTCCCC
>NC_043020.1:13519654-13549654 GCF_006345805.1 Octopus sinensis
ATTAATCCTTTAGCATTCAGATTATTCCATCAACCGTAATCCTTATTTATTCATATTGCATTGAATTAATCCTGCATTATCTCATAGCTTCAAGATTTCGATGATATGATTGTTTATTTTTAGCATGACATTGCAGGGTAGGCATAAGATGTTGGATCTGGCTAGTTTGAACATAAAAGGGGTGCAACGCAGTGGGACTAAACCCAGAACCATGTAGTTTGAAAGCAAGCTTCTTATTCCTTTATTGCCCACAAGGGGCTAAACATAGAGGAGACAAACAAGGATAGACAAAGGGATTAAGTCGATTACATTGACCCCAGTGCACAACTGGTACTTAATTTATCGACCCCGAAAGGATGAAAGGCAAAGTTGAACACGGAACGTAACAGTAGATGAAATACCTATTTCTTTACTACCCACAAGGGGCTAAACACAGAGAGGACAAACAAGGAGAGACAAACGGATTAAGGCGATTATATTGACCGCAGTGTGTAACTGGTACTTATTTAATCGACCCCAAAAGGATGAAAGGCAAAGTCGACCTCGGTGGAATTTGAACTCAGAACGTAACGGTAGACGAAATGCCTGTTTCTTTACTACCCACAAGGGGCTAAACACAGAGAGGACAAACAAGGACAGACAAATGGATTAAGTCGATTATATCGACCCCAGTACGTTACTGGTACTTATTTAATCAACCCCCAAAAGGATGAAATGCAAAGTCGACCTCGGCGGAATTTCAACTCAGAACATAACGGCAGACGAAATACAGCCAAGCATTTTGCCTGGCGTGCTAACGTTTCTCCCACACAGCCACCACACCTGTGCCTATACATAGACATTTTTTTTTCCTTAAAGCTAGAATTTCACACATTCTGTTATTTAGCCACCTTCATAGAATCTAAATATATTCTTCATCATGGTTTTAGGTGCTTCAAATATTTCTATAACACATTGGTTTGAAGTCAGCTCTTTGCTTTTGATTCATGTATGGGGTTTTTTCTTGTTTTATTTGTTGTTTGTTTCTTTCCTTTTTGTTTTTTTTTTCTTTAACAAACCCCTAGATAAATTTCACAACAACTCCTTTCCTTTATATAAAGCAGGAATCCATACAGTGTACATTGCTATGAGGTGTGTATGCGTGTTTCTTTTGTTGGTTCTTAATTCAATTTTTAAGCCTGATCGATATTTAGCAGCAACTATAAAAAGTTTTATTGGATATCAGATAGGCGCAGGAGTGGCTGTGTGGTAAGTAGCTTGTTTACCGACCACATGGTTCCGGGTTCAGTCCCACTGTGTGGCACCTTGGGCAAGTGTCTTCTACTATAGCCTCGGACCGACCAAAGCCTTGTGAGTGGATTTGGTAAACGGAAACTGAAAGAAGCCTGTCGTATATATGTATATATATGTATGTGTGTGTATATGTTTGTGTGTCTGTGTTTGTCCCCCGAGCATTGCTTGACAACTGATGCTGGTGTGTTTATGTCCCCGTTACTTAGCGGTTCAGCAAAAGAGACCGATAGAATAAGTACTGGGCTTACAAAAGAATAAGTCCCGGGGTCGAGTTGCTCGATTAAAGGCGGTGCTCCAGCATGGCCGCAGTCAAATGACTGAAACAAGTAAAAGAGTAAAGAGTTAATATTCCATGGCTTAGTGGTTAGGGTGGTCAGCTCATAATCATAAAGCAACATGCTGTGTCCTTAAGCAAGACACTTTACTTCACATTGCTCCAGTCCGCTCACCTGGCAAAAATGATTTGTACCTGTAATTCAAAGGGCCGGCCTTGTTGCATTCTGTGTCATGCTGAATCTCCCTGAGAACCACGTTAAGGGTACATGTGACTATGGAGTACTCAACCACCTGAACATTAATTCCATGAGCTGTTCCGTTGATCAATTCTACTGGAACCCTCATCATAGCCCATGGTGTACCAATTTAATGTGTGTGCCTTGTGTGATGAGCACAAGGCCTGAAATTTCAGGGAGAAGGGGATAAGTTGATTGCATTGACCCCAGTACTCAACTGGTACTTATTTTATCAACCTCGAAAGGATGAAAGCTAAAGTCAACTTCAGCAGAACTTGAACTCAGAACTCAGAACATAAAGACAGGCGAAATGTTGCTAAGCATTTTTCTCAGCATATTAACAATTCTGCCAGCTTGCCACCATCACATGTAAAAATGATAACTACTGAGTAACACTCTTCATCTTCATCATCATCATCATCATCATCATCATTATTATCGCCATTTGATGTGTACTCTTTTACTCTTTTACTTGTTTCATTCATTTGACTGCAGCCATTCTGGAGCAACGCCTTTAGTCGAGCAAATCGACCCCGGGACTTATTCTTTGTAAGCCCAGTATTTATTCTATCGGTCTCTTTTGCCGAACCGCTAAGTGACAGGGACGTAAACACACCAGCATCGGTTGTCAAGCAATGTTAGGGGGACAAACACAGACACACAAATACATATATATATATACATATATACGACAGGATTCTTTCAGTTTCTGTCTACCAAATCCACTCACAAGGCATTGGTCGGCCCGAGTCAATAGCAGAAGACACTTGCCCGATGTGCCACGCAGTGGGACTGAACCCGGAACCATGTGGTTGGTAAGCAAGCTACTTACCACACAGCCACTCCTGCGCATGTTAATAATTTTGATAAAAATGATGACTACTGAGTAACACTCTTCATCCTCATCATCATCATCATCGCCATTTGATGTGTACTCTTTTACTCTTTTACTTGTTTCAGTCATTTGACTGCGGCCATGCTGGAGCACCGCCTTTAGTCGAGCAAATCGACCCCGGGACTTATTCTTTGTAAGCCCAGTACTTATTCTATCGGTGTCTTTTGCTGAACCGCTAAGTTACGGGGATGTAAACACACCGGCATCGGTTGTCAAGCAATGCTAGTGGGACAAACACAGACACACAAACATACACACAAATGCATATATATATATATATATATATATATATATATATATACATATATACGACAGGATTCTTTCAGTTTCCGTCTACCAAATCCACTCACAAGGCATTGGTCGGCCCGAGGCTATAGCAGAAGGCACTTGCCCAAGATGCCATGCAGTGGGACTGAACCCGGAACCGTGTGGTTGGTAAGCAAGCTACTTACCACACAGCCACTCCTGTGCATCTTAATAACTCTGCCAGCTTGCCACCTTCACATGTAAAAATGATAACTACTGAGTAACACTCTTCATCTTCTTCATCATCATCATCATCGCCATTTGATGTGTGTGTGTGTGTGTGTGAAAATATAAATGAAAATGTAATGGTTAAAGAAGATTTAGACATGTTGTAAACAACGGGAGTGATACTGCCAGAATATTGAACAAATGGATCTCTAAATATATTCCTCAGCAGGTGGAGTAAATTTTTAAAAGCATTTCCAACAAATGATCGCTTTAAATGCATTAAAAGTGCTGATGTATTGTTGTATGCTGTGCTCTCACTGTTTAAAGTTGGTCACATTGTTATTGGAGTTTATTGGAGTAACGATAGAAGATTCTAGAAGCCAACAACATGAGGATATATATATATATATATTGATAAAAACTGAGGTTTCTTCTGTAACAAAAGTAAAATAATATATTATTGGTTGCGAAAAACAGATCTGTTGTATGTGTGTGTAGATAGATACATACAGACACACACACACATGTACATGTATGTAAATATGTATATATGAAAGAACATAAGTGGATACAGTTCTATACTTAAGAGATAAGGAATTATGTACATTATTTACATTTAATGGATATTTGTCCTCATTTTGTTTGTTGTTAACACAATGTTTCAGCTGATATACCCTCCAGCCTTCATCAGGTGTCTCGGGGAAATTACAAACCTGGGGACATATGGCGTAGTGGTTAAGAGTGCGGGCTACTAACACCAAGATTTCAAGTTCGATTCCAGGCAGTGACCTGAATAATAATAATAAAAATAATAATAATAATGATAATAATAACAACAATAATGATGATAATAACAACAGCATCAAAAAATACCTTAGGAATGAGAACCCAGTCTCTATGACTGGATATGTTTTCATGAAAGATTGGAAATGAAGGGTACTGCTCTATGTTGGTGACACTTCATTACGGCTATCACATGATGGCGAGGCAAGGAAACAGTAACAACACACATCATCATCGTCGTTTAATGTCCGTTCTCCATGCTAGCACGGGTTGGACGGTTCAACCAGGGATCTGGGAAGCCAGAAGGCTGCACCAGGCTCCAGTCTGATCTGGCAGTGTTTCTACGGCTGGATGCCCTTCCTAACGCCAACCACTCCGTGAGTGTAGTGGGTGCCTTTTATGTGCCAGGCGAGGCTGGCAACGGCCACAATCGGATTGGTGCATTTTACGTGCCACCGGCATGGAAGCCAGTCAAGGTGGCACAGGCATTGGCCACGATTCGGATGGTGTTTTTTACGTGCCACCGGCACGATACGCAACAGGCTTCTTTCACAAGACATGGGTTGGCTGGATTTGTAGCAGATTCCACACCATGGGACTGAACCCAAAACCATTTGGTTGCAAAGCCGATGTCTTACCACATAGCCAAACCTACACCTACTCATGTCTGTGCTTAGAGAGAAGTAAGAAAATTGTCATTAAGTTCATGTGAGTTCAATGGGTTCAGTTCTCACCCTAGACTGCTGAAAAAAAAAAATTCCTCCAGGGGCTGAATTTCACAACAACCTTAAACATGTGCTTATTTATTTCTTAAAAATTTCAAGACATGTTTTCTTCCTTACCAATAGAACTCCTTTACAGTTGCAGCTTTGGTTGTTGTTGTTGTTGTTGTTGTTGTTGTGCCTCTTCAGGTTCGCTTCCCTCATCCTTCTATCTCTTGTTATCATCATCATCATCTCTGCTGCTTCCTTTTCGATTGGTTAACTTAGAAATGTTAACTGATCAGACCTTTACAGCTTGGCACACTTCTCTCTAATGTCAAAACTGGAAATGACATTTGCGTCTGTCCTCACTTGCCACCTGCTGCCTAATAATCTGTTTGTTTCTGCAACATGAAACATCACTCACACACACACACACACACCCTTTCAGTTGTTATTATTATTATTATTATTATTATTATTATTATTATTATTATTATAAGGCGGCGAGCTGGCAGAAACGTTAGCATGCCGGGCGAAATGCTTAGCAGTATTTCGGCTGTGTTACGTTGTGAGTTCAAATTCCGCCGAGGTCGACTTTGCTTTTCATCCTTTCGGGGTCGATAAATTAAGTACCAGTTACGCACTGGGGTCGATATAATCGACTTAATACCTATGGCTGTCCTTGTTTGTCCCCTCTGTGTTTAGCCCTTTGTGGGTAATAAAGAAATAGGTATTCTATCCATCTTTACGTTCTGAGTTCAAATTCCTCTCAGGTCCACTTTGCCTTTCGTCCTTTTGGAATCAGTAAATGAAGTACCAGTGAAACGCTAGGGTCAATGTAATCAACTAGTTCCCTGTCCCAAATTTCATGCCTTGCGCCTATAGCAGAAAAAATTATTATTATATTATTATTATTATTATTCAGTAGTTTTATTTTTATAGCGTGCTTTCACTTCACTACCGAGCGCAGCTCTGTGTGCCTTGGGTATGTGCTTATTATTATTATTATTATTATTATTATTATTATTCTGTGTTTGACTTTTGCTTTATATTTGTACAAGTTGGCTCCAAGTCTCACCCAGAGACCTCAAGAGACAACAGGTTGGAAGTTCATGTTGTTGTTATGCCAAGTGTGCCATATATTTGGGGTTTTTTTGGTGTTGTACTAGTGAATGTCTAAGAGAAAAAAAAAAACTGAAAATTATGTTTGTTTTAAACCTTGAGATTACATAGAAAGTATGATTATTATTATTATTATTATTATTATTATTAAGGTGGTGAGCTGGCAGAATCGTTAGCATGTTGAGTGAAATGCATAGCAGCATTTCATCCATCTTTACATTCTGGAAACTTCCACTGATCTGTCTAACCCATGCCAACATGAAAACTGGACATAAAATGATGGTGATGTGGTTATGACCACACACACATGTATAATTTTAAATTTCAGTATACAAAAATCCTTCTGACCATGTCCCCCTTTAGGGTCTCCTCTCCTCTTCCATCTCTTCGTTTTTTACTGTTCCTATTTGTATCTCTTTCCTCCTCCCCCCATTAGTCGAATTCAATAGAAGTGAGAGATAAAATAATTGCTCTATGTTTACAGCTGTTTCTTAGTATGTAATCAGTTACACCATCAACACTAAAGCACCCTTCATACATATAGGTATGCATATAGGTATACATGTAGAGTTGTATTTTAACATAAGGAATAAGATAACTCATCAAAATATTTTGTGGGCATTATGTGTCTATTCATGGAGGCGCAATGGCCCAGTGGTTAGGGCAGCAGACTCGCGTTTGTAGGATCATGGTTTCGATTCCCAGACCAGGCGTTGGGAGTGTTTATTGAGCAAAAACGCCTAGAGCTCCACGAGGCTCTGGCAGGGGGTGGTGGCGATCCCTGCTGTATTCTCTCACCACAACTTTCTCTTACTCTTTCTTCTGTTGGCCTGCTTGCTTAGCCAGCAGGGTGGCGTCACTTGAAGGCTAAAACAATGCAAAGCGCATTGTGACCAGCGATGTGTGGCAACATCTGATAGCCTGGTCGGTCACGGTGATCACAGTGATGTGTCTATTCACAGAAATGGCAGATGCACACACCCATGCTTGCATTTTCAAACTGCAATTTACTAAGCGTAAATATTGTTTAAAAGCAAACATTTTCATCACTTGTTGTTGACAATTCTAATTAATGCAATCAGTTTTACAATTCTAATTAACACAATCACTTTAACAGTAATGGTTCTTCTTCCTTTTGTTTTTTTTTTGTTTGTTTTTTTTTTGTTCTTCTTGAGAAATTCATAATTTTATGTAAGGAAACAAAAAATTTCCACACAACATAATACACAATTGTAAAATATGGGCTGAATAAATTACAGACTGTGTGTTGTATGATGAATATTGATTGCTGATGGTATTGATGATGATGATGATGATGATGATGATGGTGGTGGTGATGGTAGTGATGATGATGATTGTGATAATGATGATGGAACTAGTGAGATGATAACATTAATGAAAACTAGGGAGATGATTGTGATGATGATGATGATAGTGGAGACGAGGAATTCATTGTGATATTATTCATGATGGTGATGGTAAGGATGGTGACAATGGCAGTGATGGTTGTGATGATGATGATGATGATGGTGATGATGATGGCATTAGTTTTTTTTGTAGAATTGGTAATGAAGACAGTCACACACACACACACCCTCACAGCCTATTTCTTAATTAACCAATTCACAAATACCAACACTACTCGTGGACTAAAACAAAACAACCCCTCTCCTCCCCACTGCCATCTCCACTAAACCCTCTTCCTCTCCTTTTTTTTCCCCCACCCCGAAAAAATAGTAAACAGACTAAAACCTGTAGTTCTCCAACAAACATTATTGTTTTGATTTCCATAATGAAAACCCAGAGTGTTAAATACACTCTTCACACCTTTCTGTCATATAAAACTCACTGCTTCAAACACCTTTCCTAGAAAACATCAATATTTCAGTAAAATCAACTGTTTTGTCTGGATATTTATCACCCTGGGACATCAAGTTTGTGTGTGTGTGTTTACATGCACACACAGGTTTAGCTGGGTGGTTAAGAAGTGCACTTCGATATGGTGAAGTCTTGCATTTGATGGCTGTGTGGTAAAAAAATTGGCTTCCCAACTGCATGGTTTTAAGTTCAGCCCCACTGTGTGGCACCTTGAGTAGGTGTCTTCTACTATAGCCCTCAACTGACAAAAGCCTTATGAGTGAATTTGGTTGATGGAAACTGAAAGATACCCATCATATACACACATACACTCACAGATATGTATGTGCAAAATTGCATTGATTTCATCATCATCATCATCATTTAGCGTCCGTTTTCCATGCTAGCATGGGTTGGACGGTTTAACTGGGGTCTGTGAAGCCGGAAGGCTTCATCAGGCCCAGTCAGATTTGGCAGTGTTTCTACGGCTGGATGCCCTTCCTAACACCAACCACTCCTTGAGTGTAGTGGGTGCTTTTTACGTGCCACCTGCACAGGTGCCAGACAGAGCTGGCAAACGGTATCTTTCAGTTTCCATCAACCAAATTCACTCATAAGGCTTTTGTCAGTTGAGGTCTATAGTAGAAGACACCTACTCAAGGTGCCACACAGTGGGGCTGAACTTAAAACCATGCAGTTGGGAAGCCTATTTTTTAACCACACAGCTATCAAATGCAAGTCTTCACCATATTGAAGGTGCAAAATTGCATTGATTCTTTGGCCAATTACTGATGAAGATTTGGTGACCTTCTATGTCTACTTTCCATTTGTTTCTGCATTTATTATGTTTTTAAACTTATTATTTAATGGAATGCCACGTACTTCTTTTATTTTGTTTACGATAATCTCATCTCATCTAGGTCGTCCCATAGGGGTTTTTGCCCACTGCACTAAATAGTTTCCCCCACTCCTGCTATAGCAGAAGACACTTGTCCAAGGTGCTCATGCAGTGGGACTGAACCTGAAACCATGTGGTTGAGAAGCAAGCTTTCTAACCACCCAGCCATTCTTAGTATCAGATACATGATCAAAGCTATTCCAGACATGACGATCTCATTTTTTTTTATCCAGGCATGATATATCTTCTATCTTTTACTTGTTTCTGTCATTAGACTGTGGCCATGCTGGGGCACTGCCATGAAGAATATCAATCAAACAAATTAACCCTAGTACCTATTTTCCTTTTCAGCCTGGCACTTTATTCTATCAGTCTCTTTTGCTGAACTGCTAAGTTACCAGCACACCAACACCAATTGTCAGGCAGTGGTGGGGGACAAAGACAAACATACACAATGGGCTTCTTTTAGTTTCTATCGACAAAAGCCATTCTCAAAGCTTTGGTCAGCCCGAGGCTACAGTAGAAAACCCTTGCCCAAGGTTCCACACAGTGGGACTGAACTCAGTCCAGGCTATCAGATGTTGCTACACATCGCTGGTCACAATGCGCTTTGCATTGTTTTAGCCTTCAAATGATGCCATCCCGCTGGCTAAGCGAGCAGGCCAACAGAAGAAAGAGTGAGAGAAAGTTGCGGCGAAAGAGTACAGCAGAGATCGCCACCACCCCCTGCCAGAGCCTCGTGGAGCTATAGGTGTTTTCACTCAATAAACACTCACAACACCCGGTCTGGGAATCGAAACCGCGATCCTACAACCGTGAGTCCGCTGCCCTAACCACTGGGCCATTGCGCCTCCACACACACACATATATATATACACACACACACACACATACACACACACACACACACTTGATATCTTTGTAAGCAGGAAATAGGGATTGGCTGGAGTGGTTTCAGTCCCATGTTGGGACTTCATCAGCAAACTACTTACCACACAGCGATGCCGTTATCAAATATGTCCTTCCATTTTTAAGATGATAGAGCATTATTTGAGGAAGATTTGTCTTATTTTTAACAGGTTGTGTAACCACATAAGGATTTTCTTGTTGGCTCTTGTGGTGATGGTAGTGTTGTTGGTGGTGGTGGTGATGATGGTGATGGCAGTTGAGGTGACGATGGTGGCGTTGTTGGTGGTAATTTTATAGCTGCTTGAGTGTGTAGTAGTAGTAGTAGTAGTGTTGGTGTCAATGGCAGCAGCAGTAGTGGTGGTGGTAGTGCCAGTGTGTGAGAATTTTTACCAAATTTAGCTGAGCATGAAAGAGTCAAATGTCGTAAGGTGATTAATCTTGAGTCTTTTCATGGTTTTTTGAAGTTCTTTTTTACTTCCCTCTCCATCTCTTCCTCCTCCTCTCCCTCCTCACTCTCTCTCTTTCTCTCCCTTCCTCCTCTTTCTCCCTTTCTCTCTCTTTCTCTCCATCTCTCTCCCTCCCTCCCTCCTATCCTTTTTATCACCATGTTTCTCTCTCTTACATCTATTGTAATGTTACAAAACCAGAGACTCTTTCACTCCTGGCAGGGACTGAAATATCAGAAATCACAATAACATTTGGTTTTGGTTAGGCTTGTGTGTGTGTGTTGTGTGTGTGTGTGTGTTGTTTGTTTGTTTGTTTCTCTTTTAATCAGATAAAAATGTCTTTTGACTGAAAATCGTGTTGGATGGAATTAAATTTTGAAAAACATTTGATATTATTTTTTACATTTCTGCTTGGAATTGTAATTTGAGGAGTCAGTTGAAACTAGAAGTGATTGTGTGTGTGGGTGAGGGTGGAAGAGAAATAGGGGGGAGAGAAAGGAAGAGAGAGGAAGTATAGGAGGGAGGAGGAAGAGAGAGAGAAAGTGTAAGAGGGAGGACATAGACAGAGAGAGACACAATGAGAAAGTCTTACCACTAGATGCAGTTTAATGCAATACCCAGGACTATATATATACATATATATATTATATATATATATACCGGAGTAAACACATAAATGTGAAACAAGGTGGAAAAAAGAGTACTCAAATACCAGTGGTAGAGTAATATGCTTTATTTTAAGCAGCAGAAAATTCAACAAAATCTGTTACTCTGAGTTTCTCGTTGCCGTTCATCTGATGAACGGCAACGAGAAACTCAGAGTAACAGATTTTGTTGAATTTTCTGCTGCTTAAAATAAAGTATATATATATATATATATATATATATATATATGTATATATCATCATCATCATCATTTAACGTCCGCTTTCCATGCTGGCATGGGTTGGACGATTTAACTGAGGTCTGGTGAACCAGACTCCAATCTGATCTGGCAGAGTTTCTACAGCTGGATGCTCTTCCTAACGCCAACCACTCCGAGAGTGTAGTGAGTGCTTTTATGTGCCACCAGCATGAGGGCCAGTTTGGTGGTACTGGCAACAGCCACGTCCAAATTGTGCTTTTTACGCGCCACCTGCACAGGAGCCAGTCCAGCGGCACTGGCGACATCCTCGCTCGAATGTTTCACGTGCCACCAGCACAAGTGTTAGTAAGACGACACGGTAACAATCACACTCGAATGGTGTGCTTAATGTGCCACCGGAACGAAGGCCAGTTTGTTGCTCAGGCAATGATCTCACTCGTATGATACTCGTATGACCTGTAGGGACACTGTATTTTGTTATGCAACCATAATATAAAGTGTATCAAATGTTCTTATAAGTCAGTACTATGTTCTACTGTGTTAGCAGTGCTATGAAATCACTTGATGACAGAAATGACTGAGATATGTGGGGCATTGCTGTACTTTTGAAGACCTGGCTACCACAACAGAATTGAGATCCTAAAACCAAGGTGCTGCGTAAAACCATTGGTGTGGGTGCTGGTGCCATGTGGAAAACACTGGTGATGGTGTCGCATAAAAAGCATCCAGTACACTCTGGAGTGGTTGGCATTAGGAAGGGCACCCAATTGTAGAAACCAAGCTAAAACAGACTATAGAACCTGGTGTAGACCCCTGGCCTTACCAGTTTCTCTCATTCTTATTTCTTTATTGCCCACAAGGAGCTAAACATAGAGGGGACAAACAAGGTCAGACAAAGGGTTTAAGTCGATTACATCGACCTCAGTGCGTAACTGGTACTTAATTTATCGACCCCGAAAGGATGAAAGGCAAAGTTGACCTCGGCGGAATTTGAACTCAGAACGCAGCGGTGGACGAAATACCACAAAGCATTTTGCCCAGCTTGCTAACATTTCTGCCAGCTCGCCGCCTAAGCTCCTCTCATTCTGTTCAACCCATGCCAGCATGGAAAACAGATGTTAGATGATGATGGTGATGATGATGATGATACATTTGAAAGTCTACTGTTACAGGAGACAAGTAGTGAACTATTGATCTTGTTTAGTGTCTGACATGTACTCCTAGTTTAGACCGAATGAGCCATTCTGCTTTCTAGAAGAAGGACACCTTAACTGATGTATTCTTTCTACAAGAAGATGTACATATATTTTTCAATTGACTCTGCTTTTCTTGCTAATGGCTTCAATAAGAAACGACATAAAACCAGGAATGAAATCTCTGACAAATGGAAAAATGATTTTCAAACCAATTCTTGTCATGTTCCATCACAGCTCACCTGAAAACCAAAATATTTCAAAGAATTATTTTCACCATACACTTTGTAAAGTTCTTAAGTAACATTTCAGTACACTTTGTTCAATTCTAACACTACAGAAAATGGTTAAACATTCAATGCTTCTCTCTAATGCACTTTCATGGCAAATTATTTCCAATCTGTTGCTACGTGACGTCTTTTGGTGAACGAAAAGAAAATGTTTTGCTTCTTCTATTTTTACTGTTGGCAAATCAAAATATTTCAGTATTTTTCTTCAAGTTAAATCTCCCTCTCTTTCTCTCTCTCTCTCTCTTCTCTCTCTCTCTCTCTCTCTCTCTCCTCTCTCTCTCTCTCTCTCTCTCTCTACTCTTTTCTCTCTCTCTCTCTCTCTCTCTCTCTACTCTTTTCTCTCTCTCTCTCTCTCTCTCTACTCTTTTCTCTCTCTCTCTACTCTTTTCTCTCTCTCTCTCTCTCTCTCTACTCTTTTCTCTCTCTCTCTCTCTCTCTCCTCTCTCTCTCTACTCTTTTCTCTCTCTCTACTCTTTTCTCTCTCTCAAATATATATTAGCTCTCTTTCTATTATTATTCTCTCATTTCATATATATATACACACACATATCCATATCTGTCTCTGTCTGTCTCTCTCTCTCTCTGTCTCTCTCTCTTACCTTTTGAAGCACTTACAATTCTCTCTCAATACCCAATACTTTGATAAACCATCACATTTCTTCACTGATTCCCCTTCTCTTCACCCTTCCCCCCAACCTGACATAAAATCTGTTGTTATTACCAGAATAATTTATCATATTTGTTGTGATACACAACTTCACACCTTTAGCAGTAAGATAACTTCTACATATAAATAAATAAGTCTTTTAAGGTTACCATTTTTATGGGAACAACTTTATTCCCTTTTATTCTTTTCCTGGTTTCAGTCATTGGATTGTACATATTCTGGGGCACCGGCTTCAATAATTTCTAGCCGATTACTTCATCTGGCATACATTTTGTCAATATCTCAAGGTGACTGAATGTAAAATCAACCAGGCAACTTGCCGGAAGCAAAATGTCACTGCAGGAGTGGCTGTGTGGTAAGTAGCTTGCTAACCAACCACATGGTTCCGGGTTCAGTCCCACTGCGTGGCATCTTGGGCAAGTGTCTTCTGCTATAGCCCCGAGCCAACCAATGCCTTGTGAGTGGATTTGGTAGACGGAAACTGAAAGAAGCCTGTCGTATATATGTATGTATATATATGTATGTGTTTGTGTGTCTGTGTTTGTCACCCTAGCATTGCTTGACAACAGATGCTGGTGTGTTTACGTCCCCGTCACTTAGCGGTTCGGCAAAAGAGACCGATAGAATAAGTACTGGGCTTACAAAGAATAAGTCCCGGGGTCGATTTGCTTGACTAAAGGCGGTGCTCCAGCATGGCCGCAGTCAAATGACTGAAACAAGTGAAAGAGTAAAAGAGTAAGTGTTTCCTTTCGGAGCATCGACTTTACCATCTTTTGACAATACACAGAACCATATATGTGAGGGGTGATGAAGGGTTTCTGGTTTTAAGGGTATTGCAAAAGGCCTGGCTACAAGCCTAACCTTCCAAGTTCTTTTAGAGGGCTTAGAAAAACTGAAGGACCGCTGCACTAAGTGTGTGAATCTGAGAGGGGAATAAGCCAGGAACTTTTCAGCAGTCCCTCATATATATATGTGTGTGTGTGTGTGTGTCTGTGTTTGTCCCCCCAACATCGCTAGACAACCGATGCTGGTGTGTTTACGTCCCCGTAACCTAGCGGTTCAGCAAAAGAGATTGATAGAATAAGTACTAGGCTTACAAAGAATAAGTCCTGGGTTCGATTTCCTCGACTAAAGGCGGTACTCCAGCATGGCCACAGTCAAATGACTGAAACAAGTAAAAGAGTAACGAGTAATATATATATATTACTTTATATAATTAGAGTTCAGCAAAAAAAATTGCTTTACCACATACCGAACTTTTAGAAATAGCAGCCAAAAAAATTTAGCTATTCTTCTATTATAAGAAGAGTCTCCCAGATGTTTAAATTTACCGTAAATGGTCCTTTTACATACTGAACACTGCTTGGTAAAATTATCAATTACTAATTAATTAATTAATTTTGCCCTTTATTATTATTGACTATACATACATACATATATATATATATATATGTGTGTGTCTATGGAAACTGGTAATGGGCTTGGTCGGATGTAAAATGCAGACCTTATTTCAAGCTGTTAATTAAGTATTTTGGTAATCAGTTGTAAGATACAGTTTATGGATAAGTTACAGTTTATATAGATACAATATTGTTATATAGATATACATGTAGCGTTGATGAGGTACTTACATATAGGCGCAGGAGTGGCTGTGTGGTAAGTAGCTTGCTAACCAACCACATGGTTCCGGGTTCAGTCACACTGCGTGGCATCTTGGGCAAGTGTCTTCTGCTATAGCCCCGGGCCAACCAATGCCTTGTGAGTGGATTTGGTAGACGGAAACTGAAAGAAGCCCGTCGTATATATATATATATATATATATATATATATATATATGTATGTATGTATGTGTGTGTGTGTTGTGTGTGTCTGTGTTTGTCCCCCCAACATCGCTAGACAACCGATGCTGGTGTGTTTACGTCCCCGTAACTTAGCGGTTCAGCAAAAGAGATTGATAGAATAAGTACTAGGCTTACAAAGAATAAGTCCTGGGTTCGATTTCCTCGACTAAAGGCGGTACTCCAGCATGGCCACAGTCAAATGACTGAAACAAGTAAAAGAGTAAACGAGTAATATATATATATTACTTTATATAATTAGAGTTCAGCAAAAAAAATTTGCTTTACCACATACCGAACTTTTAGAAATAGCAGCCAAAAAAATTTAGCTATTTCTTCTATTATAAGAAGAGTCTCCCAGATGTTTAAATTTACCGTAAATGGTCCTTTTACATACTGAACACTGCTTGGTAAAATTATCAATTACTAATTAATTAATTAATTTTGCCCTTTATTATTATTGACTATACATACATATATATATATATATGTGTGTGTCTATGGAAACTGGTAATGGGCTTGGTCTGGATGTAAAATGCAGACCTTATTTCAAGCTGTTAATTAAGTATTTTGGTAATCAGTTGTAAGATACAGTTTATGGATAAGTTACAGTTTATATAGATACAATATTGTTTATATAGATATACATGTAGCGTTGATGAGGTACTTACATATAGGCGCAGGAGTGGCTGTGTGGTAAGTAGCTTGCTAACCAACCACATGGTTCCGGGTTCAGTCACACTGCGTGGCATCTTGGGCAAGTGTCTTCTGCTATAGCCCCGGGCCAACCAATGCCTTGTGAGTGGATTTGGTAGACGGAAACTGAAAGAAGCCCGTCGTATATATATATATATATATATATATATATATATGTATGTATGTATGTGTGTGTGTTTGTGTGTCTGTGTTTGTCCCCCTAGCATTGCTTGACAACAGATGCTGGTGTGTTTACGTCCCCGTCACTTAGCGGTTCGGCAAAAGAGACCGATAGAATAAGTACTGGGCTTACAAAGAATAAGTCCCGGGGTCGATTTGCTCGACTAAAGGCGGTGCTCCAGCATGGCCGCAGTCAAATGACTGAAACAAGTAAAAGAGTATAAAAAGAGTAAGAGTATAGCAGAATAACAGAAATGAGATCACTGTTTGCCTTTAAAGAGAGAGAGAAACCTGCTCCCCTCAGAATCATAGAACCATACCACCTGGCCAACCTTGACCCATTCTCTAATCAGTTTGTGTCGGGGTAGGGAGGTAATTCATACTTTTTCAGCTTCTGATTATATAAAACGTGACCCCCTTCTCTCTTTCTGCAATCCATACTGTAATATTTCTGTACAGAAATAATTATGTTTTTGCTGTGAAAATTCCTCTTGTCACCTAACAACCAGCTCTAGTGTTCTAGAAGTTCCTTTCTATAGCAAATTTCAAAATATCTATTTTTAACATTTGTTTTTGTTGGTTTTGTTTGTTTATTTTTTGTTTTTGTTTTTGTTTGTTGCTTTTTTTTTCTTGTTGTTTGTTTTCAGCTCTCGTAAACTGTTTGATTATTTAACACTAATTATATTTTCTCATTTTTCTGTCTTTTTCAGGTAAGTACATCCATCATATCTCACACAATGTCAAACACGTTGAAAATTTAATATTTGATCAACTGCAGCAGTGATAAGTATACATTCTATGTCAAACTAATAATAATAATAATAATAATGATAATAAAGCCAGTGATGAATGTTATGTTGAAAAATGGGATGAAATATGTGTATATGTGTGTGTAATTTATATATACAAATGTATAAATGTATGTATACACGTATGTTTACAGTTGGATAGATAGACAAATATAACAAAATAATTTGATAAAAAATGTGAATTTTTAATTATTTTCTGAGATTTTACAAAAACAACAAAAATTAAGTTATGATATGAATGCATAATTACTCTTTTACTCTTTTACTTGTTTCAGTCATTTGACTGTGGCCATGCTGGAGCACCACCTTTAGTAGAGCAAATCGACCCCAGGACTTATTCTTTGTAAGCCTAGTACTTATTCTATCGGTCTCTTTTGCCGAACCGCTAAGTTACGGGGACGTAAACACACCAGCATTGGTTGTCAAGCTATGTTGGGGGGACAAACACAGACACACAAACATATATATACACACACACACATATATACGACGGGCTGCTTTCAGTTTCTGTCTACCAAATCCACTCACAAGGCTTTGGTCGGCCCAAGGCTATAGTAGAAGACACTTGCCCAAAGTGCCATGCAGTGGGACTGAACCCAGAACCATGTTGTTGGTAAGCAAGCTTCTTACCACACAGTCACTCTTACGCCTATAGGATAAAGTCATTATTTAATGATTTATCAGTGACCAGCATACTAACAAGACCATAATGGTTGATTTATATTACCGTATAATTATAAAATTATAATAAGGACATTGAAACAACAGCACTTGTATGCTAGAAATAGACCCCAAATGCTCTACAAACCACTTAAGTTATTACTCCATTACAACAAGGTTGTATACAAGGAAAATGGACAGAAAGGATTTTAACCCTTTAATGTTCAGATTACTCTGTTAAATGTAATACTTTTTCACTCAAATTGTTTTGAATTAATCCTGGATCATCTTACAGCTTTGAGGTTTCAATGATGTGATTATATATTTTTATAATGTCTATGTAGGTTAGGTGTGAGAGGTTAGATATGGCCAGTTTGAATATAAAACATGTAGAATATTTGGGCCAGATATGGCCGGTTTAAATACTAAAGGGTTAATTAAAGGTAAAGACCCCCTTCGGTCATGAATGACCATGGGATTGCACCTAGAAAGTTACCCTCCTAGACACAAGTCCGGGCAAGGTTGTTTTTATGGAAGACCAGCAGTCGCCCATGCATACCAGCCTCCCCTCTCCATGCCACCAGTGTTATCCAAGGGAAAGACAAAGGTCGATACAGCTTGGCACCTGTGACGTCGCAACTCATTTCTACAGCTGAGTGAACTGGAGCAACGTGAAATAAAGTGTTTTGCTCAAGAACACAACACGCAGCCCGGTCCGGGATTCGAGCTCACAACCTCACGATCGTAAGCTCGACGCTCTAACCACTGAGCCATGCGCCTTCACTAAAGGGTTAATATATTGTGGATAATACTATATCTTAAGATTTCACAGTTTTCAGTATTAACGACGCTTTCTACTCTTCAGTATTGTAAACCAATTGTAAATAAATGAGAAATAAATTTACATACCATAGGTATACAGTCGTACAAATATGAGCAATATACATACATTTCACACGTATATACGTTGTAAAATCTGAAAGCCATTTCGATTATGTGGTTATTTACTCAGAACAATTCTGCAAATATGTTTGTGGAGTGAATTAATATATACTTATACATAATTTGGATAAAGTCATTATTTATGATTTATCAGTGACCAGCGTACTGACAAGACCGTAATGGTTAATGGTTATATTTCAGTATAATTATAAAGCTATAATAAGGGCGTTGAAACAACAACTCCTGTACGCTAGAAATAGACTTCAAATGTTCTACACACCACTTAAGTTATTACTCCATTACTACAAGATTGTATGCAAAGAAAATGGACAGAAAGGATTTTAACCCTTTAATGTTCAGATTACTCTGTTAAATGTAATACTTTTTCACTCAAATTGTTTTGAATTAATCCTGGATCATCTTACAGCTTTGAGGTTTCAATGATGTGATTATATATTTTTATAATGTCTATGTAGGTTAGGTGTGAGAGGTTAGATATGGCCAGTTTGAATATAAAACATGTAGAATATTTGGGCCAGATATGGCCGGTTTAAACACTAAAGGGTTAATTAAAGGTAAAGACCCCCTTCGGTCATGAATGACCATGGGATTGCACCTAGAAAGTTACCCTCCTAGACACAAGTCCGGGCAAGGTTGTTTTTATGGAAGACCAGCAGTCGCCCATGCATACCAGCCTCCCCTCTCCATGCCACCAGTGTTATCCAAGGGAAAGACAAAGGTCGATACAGCTTGGCACCTGTGACGTCGCAACTCATTTCTACAGCTGAGTGAACTGGAGCAACGTGAAATAAAGTGTTTTGCTCAAGAACACAACACGCAGCCCGGTCCGGGATTCGAGCTCACAACCTCACGATCGTAAGCTCGACGCTCTAACCACTGAGCCATGCGCCTTCACTAAAGGGTTAATATATTGTGGATAATACTATATCTTAAGATTTCACAGTTTTCAGTATTAACGACGCTTTCTACTCTTCAGTATTGTAAACCAATTGTAAATAAATGAGAAATAAATTTACATACCATAGGTATACAGTCGTACAAATATGAGCAATATACATACATTTCACACGTATATACGTTGTAAAATCTGAAAGCCATTTCGATTATGTGGTTATTTACTCAGAACAATTCTGCAAATATGTTTGTGGAGTGAATTAATATATACTTATACATAATTTGGATAAAGTCATTATTTACTGATTTATCAGTGACCAGCGTACTGACAAGACCGTAATGGTTAATGGTTATATTTCAGTATAATTATAAAGCTATAATAAGGGCGTTGAAACAACAACTCCTGTACGCTAGAACTAGACTTCAAATGTTCTACACACCACTTAAGTTATTACTCCATTACTACAAGATTGTATGCAAAGAAAATGGACAGAAAGGATTTTAAAATATTATGGATAATACTGTTTGATTCATACATACGTATGTGTAAATGTACATGCTATATATTTATATATATATACATATATATATATATATATATTATATATATATATATATATATATATATATATATATATATATATATATATATATATACACATCATTTATTATTAATAATCAACAGAAGTTACAGAGTCACGTAAGTGCCAAAAGTTTCATACATTAGCAGAGGATTAATAACTTACAGAAATCAGGTTTGGTATTCAATGCTTTATAGAACATACATGTGTTTCAGCAACCTCCCAGCATAGTTACATAACAGTTGTATAAACACAATATAATCTTCTTGCATCGCACTTCATCAGTGTTCTGCAATAATTACTTTTATATATATATAATTCTATAACATAACCCTTATTCCGCTTTCTAGCCTGTCTGGAGGTTGATGCTACATTGTATATAGGAATGGAGTGTGAATCCCTCAACTGAGCCTAATCTTAAATTATGTATTGCATTTCACAGTGCCTATGTTCAATAGATCTCAGTGACTTATATATACTTATGTCTCGTGATTTACACATACATGGGTGTGTTTGTTTTCGCAATCTAGAAATATGTGTGTAATGACACGCCAAGCTTATATACATCTGTGTAAATATATATATATGTGTGTGAGTGTGTACACACACATACACCTATGTAGAATAGTTGTATCTGTAGAATATGTGATTTGCATGCCTGGTTCTTTCACATATGCATGCGTATATGTGATATGTATGCATGTGGTGTATACATGTATTTTATATGCAAACATCAAACGCAAATTTATGTCTCTCATTTGTACATGCATTTGCATGCATGTGTGTGTGTGTGTATGTGTACATCTCTGCAAAAGTGTATGTTCTATGTATGACATGACGTGTGTGCGTGTGTGAGGGAGAGAGAGAGAGTGTGTGTGTTCATGTCTGACTCCCTCTCTTCCTTCTCTTCCTACTACTTCCTCTCTCTCTCGCTTTCTCTCTTCTAATTATGTAATATGAAGCAGGAGGGAAGGGAGAGGGTTTTTTTTCATGGGTGGATGTGAACTTCTGAACTTTGCATAATATGCACCCATACGCACACATACATCCACACACACACATGCACATGTACATATCCATACATACTCCCATCCACACAATTATGTAATGAGGTGACTCTATGAATGAAAGTAGTTTAACATTTGGAAATTGATGCTCAACCAGGTAACACCCCCACCCTCTATTTTTCTTTGGTCTTTTTTTTTCTTTTTGATGGCAGCAGAAATCGGTCGGAACAGCAGAAATTCTAGAATATTTGGAAATCCGTGTCTGCGTCTTTCATTCTTCAATAGTTTGCTCAATGCAGAGTTCCTTACAATGCTACACTTTCACATTCTTACTCATGTTTATTCACACACCTCACACACACACACACACATACGTATATATATTTATACGTCTATATATTTTTCCGTGTTTATGTACAGATATTTGGATGAGGTAATAGCATCAGAGTTTTCTGCCTTGCTTGATTTTAGATCTTAGACATTCCTAGTGGGAGGTTTTTTCTTCTAATCTCAAAGATAATCTCAGTTAATTTCAGTCTTTCAACTCCTTGTATTTCACATGTTAGACCTTACTCTGTATGTATATGTATCCATACATTCATATATATATATATATATATATATATAATATATATATGAATGTAACTACATGTGGAGTGTTGGTAATTTTTTTCCTGTCTTCCTTCTCTCTTGGACTTTCCTTCCCTGAACATCTTATTAATAATTTGTATGTACCATATCCTTGTATTTTTTCTTGTGTTTTTTTTTAATTATATATATATAATATTTATAAAAAATTTATTTCACAAATAAAACTTAACTAAATCAACCCATTATTTTGTTTGCTTCACACCCATTGCCCCCTTTTTGCTACCCCATTATCACTCCACTTTTCTTCAATGCCCCCTGGATCTTTCCATCACCACCAGTGGAGCAGTACTGCCCATTTTATGAACCACTGCTGTAGATGCTAACCATATCGTTAATTTTCTAGACACATCCTTGAGATTGGATGATACGAGTTTCAAACCAAAATTGGAATGTGAAATTAGTGTCCGTCCATTGACTATCAAATTACTGACACATCGACTTGAGTCAAGAATGTTAGTTAACAGGTATCCTCAAGATCTTTTGATGAAGATGCTTTGATGGAGATAGCTGGGTATTATAATGAAGTGTTCAGAAATTATAGATTATTCTCCAATAAGATTAGATACCTTTAAGAACACCGAAAGCAAAATGTCCAGAAGAAACAGTAAGAAAAAGAATATTTTATTGTCGAATCCTGTCTTTAATCTAGCATTCTTTCAAACTAATGTAGCTAAGGAATTCCTTAATGTAATAGATTACCAATTTCCTTTGGGACATAAATGTAGGAAATTATTAATAGGAGCTTTGTTAATGCTAGTTATTCAGGTAGAAAGAATTCTGGTTGTTATATCAGGGCTTATAATATTGTACAGATTAATGAAACAGATAAGTGAGCATTTAAACAAGACCGATCATGCAACTGGAGAATTCCTCAAAATTGCCCTCTTCATGGCAATTGTTTGGCAGAGTTGGTAAAATACAGGGCTAAAGAGGGAATAAACAAGTGAGTTAATAATATGATGTTTCCTTCATAATCATGTAATTTTGAGTTTAATTTCACTTAGGTAAGTGTCTTCACTGTAACCTCAGCAATTAGAGTTGGTTGGTAGAAATTGTATGAAAGGGTGATGAGCTAGCAGAAACGTTAGCTTGCAGGGCGAAATGCTTAGCGGTATTGCGTCTGCCGTTACGTTCTGAGTTCAAATTCTGCCGAGATTGACTTTGCCTTTCATCCTTTCGGGGTCGATTAGATAAGTACCAGTTACGCACTGGGGTTGATATAATCGACTTAATCCATTTGTCTGTCCTTGTTTGTCCTCTCTGTGTTTAACCCCTTGTGGGTAGTAAAGAAATAAGTATTGCATCTGCTGCTACATTCTAAGTTCAAATTCCGCCGAGGTCAACTTTGCCTTTCATCCTTTCAGGGTCGATTAAATAAGTACCAGTTATGCACTGGGGTTGATATAATCGACTTAATCCATTTGTCTGTCCTTGTTTGTCCCTTCTGTGTGTAGCTCCTTATGGGCAATAAAGAAATAAGAAATTGTATGGAAGTCTGTCATATCTTCTATCTTTTACTTGTTTCAGTCATTAGAATGTGGCCATGCTGGGGCACTGCCTTGAAGGGTTTTGATTGAATAAATCAACCCCAGGACTTATTTTTTATAGCTGGGCACTTATTCTACTGGTCGTTTTTGCTGAACCACTAAGTTACTGGGAAGTAAACATGCCAACACTGGTTGTCAAGCAATGGTGGGTGACAAACACAGACACAAATACACAGATATTATACATATATATATATATATATATATATACACGACAGGCTTCTTCCAGTTTCCATTTACCAAATCCAATCACAGAGCTTTGGTTGGCCTGAGGCTATAGTAAAAGACACCTGCCCAAGGTGCCATACAGTAAGACTGAACCTGGTATCATGTGTTTGGGAAGCAAGCGTCTTACCTCACAGCCACACCTGCACCTATATATGGTTCCAGGTTCAGTCCCACTGCATGGCACCTTGGGCGAGTGTTTTCTACAATAGCCTCATGCTAACCAAAGCCCAGTGAGTTGATTTGGTCAAAGAGTAACAGACATTAGATCATTAGTCAATATCATCATTGTTAATCAGCTAATTATCTCATTAGTGTTGTTGTTCAATGGGTTTGGTCCTGCTGCATGGCACCTTGGCTATCTTCTTATATAGTCCCAAACCAACCAATGCCTTGGGAGAGGATTTGGATGGTGGAAACTGCATGGAAGCTCAGTACACATGTGTGTTTGTCTCTCACACTGCTTGACAATCAGTGTTGGTTTGCTTACATCTTTTAACTTAGCACTTCAGCAAAGGAGTTTGAGAAAGTAAGTACTGGGGTTAATCTGTTTGAGTAGGAAGCCTTTCAAGGCAGTGCCCCAGCATGGCCACAGTCCAATGACTGAAACAAGTAAAAGCTAGAGTGTTAAGACCAATCCTTCTGGTTGTGTAAAGCACTCTTGACAGTGCCGCATAAAAGTGCCCATGTGGTACCACATAAAAGTGACCATGTGGTACCACATAAAAGTGTCCATGTGGTACCACGTAAAAGTTCACATGTGGCACCACGTAAAAGTTTCCATGTGGTACCATGTAAAAGTTCCCATGTGGTACCACGTAAAAGTTCACATGTGGTACCACGTAAAAGTTCCCATGTGGTACCACATAAAAGTGCCCATGTGGTACCACGTAAACATGTCTGTGCAGCGCAACATGAAAGCACTCGTGCAGCATCACGTAAAAGTGTCCATGTGTGCCACGTAAAAGCATACAGCACACTCTGTAATGTGGTTGGCATTAGGAACGGCATCTAGCCATAGAAACCATGCCAAATGAAAATGAGGTCTGGTGCAGCCCCACCACCACCACCACCACTGGCTTGCCAGCTAATGCCACCATGGACAACAGACATTAAATGGTGATGATGATGACAAACCTACTCACAAGATTTTACTTCTGACCTAATTTCTTTAATTCCCTTTCATTTATAAATAACTGGAAATTAAGAATTCTCTCTCTCTCTCTCTCTCTCACCATTCTTTTAATTAAGGTTTCTTCTTGGATTAAATGACTAGGTGGGAGTCTTTGACGTGGAAGCAAATGTTTGCTTCTGTCTTTTGCCAGATGCGAAGTTCCACCGTTTTTGTCTTTTAGAAGGTATCACAGACACATTGAGGGATTCCTAATTAAATATTTCGACATTGCAGACACCAATGGATGTCAGAATCGGTGGAGCAAATAAAGTGTTTTCTGTGCTTTGCATTATTTAGTTACACCTCTTTATATATTCTTGCTTCAAATGTTTCCGAGGGTCGTCGACTTTGCCTTTCAAAATTCTAGGAGCGGGTTAGAGGTCAATGAAATAATTACTTCACAAAGAACTGGGATCAGTTTAATTAACCCTCCACTACCATCATTCCTCAAACATGTGTGGCATTGAGAGTGTCTATAGTGTGAAATCAATATTTCAACATCTCTGTCATTAAATTTCTCAATTATTTAATGCCCTGTTAATTGACACCATTAAAACTGTAAACTTTTGCCATTCCCAATTATTCCAGTCTGCAGTGAGGGGTGGGGGCCACTTAATTATCCAGCTGACAGCCCTTTGCAAACTATTAACTCTTACTTCTCAAACACTCAACAACTAAACTAGTTTCTCGCTTACTCGGATGTTCTTGTCTTTTTTTATCTCATTTATTTTTTTCTCTGGGTAGGAGTGGGATATCTAGGGAACGGGGGACTCGGTGGGGTAATGGGACATTAAGCAAGGAGAGAATGAGAGACCCTATTACAAGCTGGAGCAATTCAAAACACGTTTCACTTTCACATTTTCTCAAGATGTTGTCGTGGTTTTGCAGCGTTCCAACCATTAACCATTTTAAAATTCCTTTCTCTTTCCCCAGCTGTGTTGTGTTGTGACTTTAATTACCATTTACTGCTACTTGAGTAATTAACTATTTTGGACTTTCTTTTTTTTTTTTTTTTTTTTTTTGCAATATATATTTCTACTTTGTTGTTCTGTTGGATGTTTTTCGCTTCTTAAGTGGTGTAAAAGTATCCATCTTTGGGATGGTGTAATGCCAGACGGAAAAGTTTGGAAAAAATTTGCAATGTGTTGAGATGTTTACGAACATTAAAGGAAGATAAATAATATCTGTAGGTTAGGATTCATTTCTAATGTTTTATATTAAACCTCTTTTTCTTTCCATTCCGCTTGGCATTAGCCATCATTCTTATTGCATCACTCATTACTACAATTACATGTTTGACAATTAAGGAACCTTTAAAAAAAAAAAGGTGGGTAAGTTCTTATTTTAAAATGTTGATATGGGCACAGACATGGCTGTGGGATAAGAAGCTTGCTTCCCAACCACATGGTTCCAGGTTCAGTCCCATTATATGGCACCTTGGGCAACTGTCTTCTACTATTGCCTTGGGTTGACCAAAGCCTTGTGAATGGATATTGTAGATGGAAACTGAAACAAGCCCATCATGTGTGTGTGTGTATGTGTGTATTTATGTGTGTGTGTGTGTGTGTGTGTGTATTTATGTGTGTGTGTGTGTGTATTTATGTGTGTGTGTGTGTCTTAGTGTCCATTTTTGTACCCCCTCCCTCACTTGACAGCTGATGTTGGTGTGTTTACATCCTCATAAATTAGCAGTTCAGTAGAAGAAACTGATAGAATAAGTACTAGGCTTACAAGGAATAAGTCCTGGGGTCGATTTCTTTGACTAAAACCCTTCAAGGTGGTGCTCCAGCATGGCCATAGTCCAATGACTGAAGCTAGTAAAAGAATAAATATAAATACTTTGCAGTTTTCTCGTACCATCCTTCAATATGGTAAGTTCAAATTAGACCTGAGCCAATTTTGCTTTTCAATCCACTGGTGTTTATTTTGGATAATGATGAATTCCAATATTTCAAATCTGGGTTTGTCCCCGTTAACAGGGGTGGCTAGATCTATCTCACTCTCACAGCAAACACTGTCACTCCATCTCACGTGGTTTTGGATGTCCTCCCTCCTCAAGCCAACCCTCCCAATATCCTCCACCACTTGTCCTCGCCACATTTTCTTTGGTCAACCTCGCTTTCACAGTTCATTCCCTTTAAACTCAAGCACTCTCCTCAGAACATGATCCTCGTCCCTCCTCAACACATGTCCATACCACCACACTCCATTCGCCCTTACTGGCTCTTCCACCAATTCCTCCAACCACAGCATCCCCATCAAGTCCTCAGCCTTTCTTCTTATCCAATAGTTTCACACCACACACTGCTATCACCTTTGCCCTCTCGATCCTTCTCAAAATTGCCATTTTGCTTTCCCTCAGACCCCATGTTTCACTCCCATACAACATTGCAGATCTCACACAACTCCGATAAACCCCTCCTTTCATCTTCAAGGAGAACATTTTCCCATACAATAACGCTCCACATTCCCTGAACTTTATAAGATATAAAGCAGAATTATACTTGGGTCATTTTTCAGTTATCTGTACCATTCCCTTGTGAAGTGTTATCTTTTATTTGTATACTCTTTTACTTGTTTCAGTCATTTGACTGTGGCCATGCTGGGGCACCGCCTTTAGTCGAGCAAATCGACCCCGGGACTTATTCTTTGTAAGCCCAGTACTTATTCTATCGGTCTCTTTTGCCGAACCGCTAAGTGACGGGGACGTAAACACACCACCATACACAGACACACACATATATATACATATATACGACAGGCTTCTTTCAGTTTCCGTCTACCAAATCCACTCACAAGGCATTGGTCGGCCCAGGGCTATAGCAGGAGACACTTGCCCAAGATGCCACGCAGTGGGACTGAACCCGGAACCATGTGGTTGGTTAGCAAGCTACTTACCACACAGCCACTCCTGCGCCTATAAGAAACTTCCAAACATGCTGAGTTGTTAGGCTGGAATCAATAGTTACTGATGACAACTTAAGAATCGGTGATGTTGTGGCTTGAATCTTGTCAATGCTGTGGTTTTGTGGTTTAAATCTTGCAATTTCATGATTTAACCCACTAGCATTTAAACCAAAATACCTACCTGTTTTATCTTCAAACTGGCCAGATACAGCCTCTCACTCTTTTTCTGTAATATTATTCTAAGAATAAACAATTATGTCATTGAAATCTCAAAGCTACAATTCAAATCAGTGTTGATAAATGTATGTGTGTGTATATGTTTGACATAGAAATCCAAATGCTAAAGGGTTAAGAATAACCTCCTTCTGCCCTTTTACTATTGACGACTGAATCAACAATTTCTATCTCAGCCAAATATACCATGCAGCATGTAAAAGTGATTCAACCCTTTAGCATTTAAGCCAAGCATATCTGGCCATAATAATCTACATGTTTTATCTTCAAACTGGCCAGATCTGACTTGTTACACCTACGCTACAATGTCATTCTAAAAATAAACAATCACATCATCAAAATCTCAAAGCTACAAGGTAATGCTTGACTAATTCAAATCACTGTGAATAAATAACCATTGCATTTGGCATAGAAATCCAAATGCTAAAGGGTTACGAATAACCTCCTTCTGCCCTTTTACTATTGACGACTGAATCAACAAATTCTATCTCAGCTATACA
This sequence comes from Octopus sinensis, assembly GCF_006345805.1. Lineage (NCBI taxonomy): Eukaryota > Metazoa > Mollusca > Cephalopoda > Octopoda > Octopodidae > Octopus > Octopus sinensis. The sequence continues at coordinate 13,547,429 of NC_043020.1, forward strand.
TACCATGTAGCATGTAAAAACGATTCAACCCTTTAGTATTATAATTGAAAACAATGTGAATAACAAAAAGCATCACATTTAACAGAGAAGCCTGTACGCTAAAGGGTTAAGCAACTGACCATGTGCAGTTTCAACCATTTCAAAATACTCCATTATCCTCTGGGCAGTTAAGACAATTCAGAATCTTCTTTTGCTTCCGTGATGGTTTGACGAGAGGAAACTGAGTCAAAACATGATGTATTCTAATAAATTTGTGAACAAGACGCAGGAGTGGCTGTGTGGTAAGTAGCTTGCTAAACAACCACATGGTTCCGGGTTCAGTCCCACTGCGTGGCACCTTGAGGAAGTGTCTTCTGCTATAGCCCCGGGCAGACCAAAGCCTTGTGAGTTGATTTGGTAGACGGAAACTGAAAGAAGTTCGCCATGTATGTATATATATATATATATATATATATATATATAGGCGCAGGAGTGGCTGTATGGTAAGTAGCTTGCTTACCAACAACATGGTTCCGGGTTCAGTCCCACTGCGTGGCACCTTGGGTAAGTGTCTTCTGCTATAGCCCCGGGCCGACCAATGCCTTGTGAGTGGATTTGGTAGACAGAAACTGAAAGAAGCCTGTCGTGTGTATATATATATATATATATATATGTATGTTTGTGTGTGTGTTTCTGTTTGTCCCCCCAATATCGCTTGACCACTGATGCTGGTGTGTTTACGTCCCCGTCACTTAGCAGTTCGGCAAAAAAAAAGAGACCGATAAAATAAGTACTAGGCTTACGAAGAATAAGGTCCTGGGGTCGATTTGCTCGACTAAAGGTGGTGCTCCAGCATGGCCGCAGTCAAATGACTGAAACAAGTAAAAGAGTAAAAGTGTAAGACAAAGAAATCAAAGGAAAATTTCCACAAGACTGATCACCTGGTAAACACCATAGAAACTCGATCTTAACGATTCATATTAATTATTCTTCTTCTTCAACAACACTAAGCTCTTCAGTTCTCATTGATTATCTCCCACGCACACATTACCCGTGATTTATTGCAATTTATATAGATTTTCTGTCTCTTTTATTGTCAGCAGTAATAGCTTCTAATCCTCTTTAAATATTCACTACTCTCTGTCAAATACCCAAAATGTTTTGCTGTTCCTAAAAGGAATTTTTCCTAAGACAAAGTATCTGCTAGGATTCCTTGTTAAAGAATGTGACTGCCAACCACAAGTAAGGTCTTAGTAGAGTGCTGTCATGACAATAATCGTATTTGAAACACAAGATTCCTTCCGTTTGAGAACCAATTTCACTTCAAAAGTGAAAACAGTAATTAGGCGCAGGAGTGGCTGTGTGGTAAGTAGCTTGTTTACCAACCACATGGTACCTTGGGCAAGTGTCTTCTACTATAGCCTCGGGCCGACCAAAGCCTTGTGAGTGGATTTGGTAGATGGAAACTGAAAGAAGCCTGTCATGACAATAATCGTATTTGAAACTCAAGATTCCTTCAGTTTGAGAACCAATTTCACTTCAAAAGTGAAAACAGTAAATAGGCACAGGAGTGGCTGTGTGGTAAGTAGCTTGTTTACCAACCACATGGTTCCGGGTTCAGTCCCACTGCGTGGCACCTTGGGCAAGTGTCTTCTACTATAGCCTCGGGCCGACCAAAGCCTTGTGAGTGGATTTAGTAGACGGAAACTGAAAGAAGCCCATCGTATATATGTATACATATATATATATATGTGTGTTTGTGTGTCTGTGTTTGTCCCCCTAGCATTGCTTGACAACCGATGCTGGTGTGTTTATGTCCCCCATTACTTAGCGGTTCGGCAAAAGAGACTGATAGAATTAGTACTGGGCTTACAAAAGAATAAGTCCCAGGGTCGAGTTGCTCGATTAAAGGCGGTGCTCCAGCATGGCCGCAGTCAAATGACTGAAACAAGTAAAAGAGTAGTTTCTGCAGACATTTTCAGCAACAACTGTTCAATGTCTTTTAACCTTAGCACTGCCTCTCGTCATCTTCAGTAGCTGTATGTTGAGAAGGTGGGGAGTACTTTGAAATGGAGGTAGAACAAACATAAACAATTGTTTTAGTTCTTCTGTAAATAATTTAGAAACAGCAAAAGTAGGTGTTAACAGATAAAAGAAACACCAAGTTCTACAAATGGGTGCAGCCATGGCTGTGTGGTTAAAAAGCTTGCTTTCCTACCACATGGTTCCTGGTTCAATCCCACTGTA